>NC_139946.1:31829529-31964529 GCF_963454915.1 Gymnoscopelus microlampas
TACCCACCCCACGCCCCAAATACCCACCCCACGCACGCCCCAAATACCCACCCCACGCACGCCCCAAATACCCACCCCACGCACGCCCCAAATACCCACCCCACGCACGCCCCAAATACCCACCCCACGCCCCAAATACCCACCCCACGCACGCCCCAAATACCCACCCCACGCACGCCCCAAATACCCACCCCACGCACGCCCCAAATACCCACCCCACGCCCCAAATACCCACCCCACGCACGCCCCAAATACCCACCCCACGCACGCCCCAAATACCCACCCCACGCACGCCCCAAATACCCACCCCACGCCCCAAATACCCACCCCACGCACGCCCCAAATACCCACCCCACGCACGCCCCAAATACCCACCCCACGCACGCCCCAAATACCCACCCCACGCCCCAAATACCCACCCCACGCACGCCCCAAATACCCACCCCACGCACGCCCCAAATACCCACCCCACGCACGCCCCAAATACCCACCCCAGGCCCCAAATACCCACCCCACGCACGCCCCAAATACCCACCCCACGCACACCCCAAATACCCACCCCACGCACGCCCCAAATACCCACCCCACGCATGCCCCAAATACCCACCCCACGCACGCCCCAAATACCCACCCCACGCCACGCCCCCAAAATACCCACCCCACGCACGCCCCAAATACCCACCCCACGCACGCCCCAAATACCCACCCCACGCACGCCCCAAATACCCACCCCCACGCCCCAAATACCCACCCCACGCACGCCCCAAATACCCACCCCACGCACGCCCCAAATACCCACCCCACGCACGCCCCAAATACCCACCCCACGCACGCCCCAAATACCCACCCCACGCCCCAAATACCCACCCCACGCACGCCCCAAATACCCACCCCACGCACGCCCCAAATACCCACCCCACGCACGCCCCAAATACCCACCCCACGCACGCCCCAAATACCCACCCCACGCACGCCCCAAATACCCACCCCACGCACGCCCCAAATACCCACCCCACGCACGCCCCAAATACCCACCCCACGCACGCCCCAAATACCCACCCCACGCCCCAAATACCCACCCCACGCACGCCCCAAATACCCACCCCACGCACGCCCCAAATACCCACCCCACGCACGCCCCAAATACCCGACCCCACGCCCCAAATACCCAACCCACGCACGCCCCAAATATCCACCCCACGCACGCCCCAAATACCCACCCCACGCCCCAAATACCCACCCCACGCACGCCCCAAATACCCACCCCACGCACGCCCCAAATACCCACCCCACGCACGCCCCAAATACCCACCCCACGCCCCAAATACCCACCCCACGCACGCCCCAAATACCCACCCCACGCACGCCCCAAATACCCACCCCACGCACGCCCCAAATACCCACCCCACGCACGCCCCAAATACCCACCCCACGCCCCAAATACCCACCCCACGCACGCCCCAAATACCCACCCCACGCACGCCCCAAATACCCACCCCACGCACGCCCCAAATACCCACCCCACGCACGCCCCAAATACCCACCCCACGCACGCCCCAAATACCCACCCCACGCACGCCCCAAATACCCACCCCACGCAGCCCCAAATACCCACCCCACGCACGCCCCAAATACCCACCCCACGCACGCCCCAAATACCCACCCCACGCACGCCCCAAATACCCACCCCACGCACGCCCCAAATACCCACCCCACGCCCCAAATACCCACCCCACGCACGCCCCAAATACCCACCCCACGCACGCCCCAAATACCCACCCCACGCCCCAAATACCCACCCCACGCACGCCCCAAATACCCACCCCACGCACGCCCCAAATACCCACCCCACGCACGCCCCAAATACCCACCCCACGCCCCAAATACCCACCCCACGCACGCCCCAAATACCCACCCCACGCACGCCCCAAATACCCACCCCACGCACGCCCCAAATACCCACCCCACGCACGCCCCAAATACCCACCCCACGCCCCAAATACCCACCCCCACGCACGCCCCAAATACCCACCCCACGCACGCCCCAAATACCCACCCCACGCACGCCCCAAATACCCACCCCACGTCCCAAATACCCACCCCACGCACGCCCCAAATACCCACCCCACGCACGCCCCAAATACCCACCCCACGCACGCCCCAAATACCCACCCCACGCCCCAAATACCCACCCCACGCACGCCCCAAATACCCACCCCACGCACGCCCCAAATACCCACCCCACGCACGCCCCAAATACCCACCCCACGCACGCCCCAAATACCCACCCCACGCCCCAAATACCCACCCCACGCACGCCCCAAATACCCACCCCACGCACGCCCCAAATACCCACCCCACGCACGCCCCAAATACCCACCCCACGCACGCCCCAAATACCCACCCCACGCACGCCCCAAATACCCACCCCACGCACGCCCCAAATACCCACCCCACGCACGCCCCAAATACCCACCCCACGCCCCAAATACCCACCCCACGCACGCCCCAAATACCCACCCCACGCACGCCCCAAATACCCACCCCACGCACGCCCCAAATACCCACCCCACGCACGCCCCAAATACCCACCCCACGCCCCAAATACCCACCCCACGCACGCCCCAAATACCCACCCCACGCACGCCCCAAATACCCACCCCACGCACGCCCCAAATACCCACCCCCACGCCCCCAAATACCCACCCCACGCACGCCCCAAATACCCACCCCACGCACGCCCCAAATACCCACCCCACGCACGCCCCAAATACCCACCCCCACGCCCCCAAATACCCACCCCACGCACGCCCCAAATACCCACCCCACGCACGCCCCAAATACCCACCCCACGCACGCCCCAAATACCCACCCCACGCACGCCCCAAATACCCACCCCACGCACGCCCCAAATACCCACCCCACGCACGCCCCAAATACCCACCCCACGCACGCCCAAATACCCACCCCGCACGCCCCAAATACCCACCCCACGCACGCCCCAAATACCCACCCCACGCACGCCCCAAATACCCACCCCACGCACGCCCCAAATACCCACCCCCACGCCCCAAATACCCACCCCACGCACGCCCCAAATACCCACCCCACGCACGCCCCAAATACCCACCCCACGCACGCCCCAAATACCCACCCCACGCACGCCCCAAATACCCACCCCACGCCCCAAATACCCACCCCACGCACGCCCCAAATACCCACCCCACGCACGCCCCAAATACCCACCCCACGCACGCCCCAAATACCCACCCCCACGCCCCAAATACCCACCCCACGCACGCCCCAAATACCCACCCCACGCACGCCCCAAATACCCACCCCACGCACGCCCCAAATACCCACCCCACGCCGCCCAAATACCCACCCCACGCACGCCCCAAATACCCACCCCACGCACGCCCCAAATACCCACCCCACGCACGCCCCAAATACCCACCCCACGCACGCCCCAAATACCCACCCCACGCCCCAAATACCCACCCCACGCACGCCCCAAATACCCACCCCACGCACGCCCCAAATACCCACCCCACGCACGCCCCAAATACCCACCCCACGCACGCCCCAAATACCCACCCCACGCCCCAAATACCCACCCCACGCACGCCCCAAATACCCACCCCACGCACGCCCCAAATACCCACCCCACGCACGCCCCAAATACCCACCCCACGCCCCAAATACCCACCCCACGCACGCCCCAAATACCCACCCCACGCACGCCCCAAATACCCACCCCACGCACGCCCCAAATACCCACCCCACGCACGCCCCAAATACCCACCCCACGCCCCAAATACCCACCCCACGCACGCCCCAAATACCCACCCCACGCACGCCCCAAATACCCACCCCACGCACGCCCCAAATACCCACCCCACGCACGCCCCAAATACCCACCCCACGCACGCCCAAATACCCACCCCACGCACGCCCCAAATACCCACCCCACGCACGCCCCAAATACCCACCCCACGCCCCAAATACCCACCCCACGCACGCCCCAAATACCCACCCCACGCACGCCCCAAATACCCACCCCACGCACGCCCCAAATACCCACCCCACGCACGCCCCAAATACCCACCCCACGCCCCAAATACCCACCCCACGCACGCCCCAAATACCCACCCCACGCACGCCCCAAATACCCACCCCACGCCCCAAATACCCACCCCACGCACGCCCCAAATACCCACCCCACGCACGCCCCAAATACCCACCCCACGCACGCCCCAAATACCCACCCCACGCACGCCCCAAATACCCACCCCACGCCCCAAATACCCACCCCACGCACGCCCCAAATACCCACCCCACGCACGCCCCAAATACCCACCCCACGCCCCCAAATACCCACCCCACGCACGCCCCAAATACCCACCCCACGCACGCCCCAAATACCCACCCCACGCACGCCCCAAATACCCACCCCACGCACGCCCCAAATACCCACCCCACGCCCCAAATACCCACCCCACGCACGCCCCAAATACCCACCCCACGCACGCCCCAAATACCCACCCCACGCACGCCCCAAATACCCACCCCACGCACGCCCCAAATACCCACCCCACGCCCCAAATACCCACCCCACGCACGCCCCAAATACCCACCCCACGCACGCCCCAAATACCCACCCCACGCCCCAAATACCCACCCCACGCACGCCCCAAATACCCACCCCACGCACGCCCCAAATACCCACCCCACGCACGCCCCAAATACCCACCCCACGCACGCCCCAAATACCCACCCCACGCCCCAAATACCCACCCCACGCACGCCCCAAATACCCACCCCACGCACGCCCCAAATACCCACCCCACGCACGCCCCAAATACCCACCCCACGCACGCCCCAAATACCCACCCCACGCCCCAAATACCCACCCCACGCACGCCCCAAATACCCACCCCACGCACGCCCCAAATACCCACCCCACGCCCCAAATACCCACCCCACGCACGCCCCAAATACCCACCCCACGCACGCCCCAAATACCCACCCCACGCACGCCCCAAATACCCACCCCACGCACGCCCCAAATACCCACCCCACGCCCCAAATACCCACCCCACGCACGCCCCAAATACCCACCCCACGCACGCCCCAAATACCCACCCCACGCACGCCCCAAATACCCACCCCACGCCCCAAATACCCACCCCACGCACGCCCCAAATACCCACCCCACGCACGCCCCAAATACCCACCCCACGCACGCCCCAAATACCCACCCCACGCACGCCCCCAAATACCCACCCCACGCCCCAAATACCCACCCCACGCACGCCCCAAATACCCACCCCACGCACGCCCCAAATACCCACCCCACGCACGCCCCAAATACCCACCCCACGCACGCCCCAAATACCCACCCCACGCACGCCCCAAATACCCACCCCACGCACGCCCCCAAATACCCACCCCACGCCCCAAATACCCACCCCACGCACGCCCCAAATACCCACCCCACGCACGCCCCAAATACCCACCCCACGCACGCCCCAAATACCCACCCCACGCACGCCCCAAATACCCACCCCACGCCCCAAATACCCACCCCACGCACGCCCCAAATACCCACCCCACGCACGCCCCAAATACCCACCCCACGCACGCCCCAAATACCCACCCCACGCACGCCCCAAATACCCACCCCACGCCCCAAATACCCACCCCACGCACGCCCCAAATACCCACCCCACGCACGCCCCAAATACCCACCCCACGCACGCCCCAAATACCCACCCCCACGCCCCAAATACCCACCCCACGCACGCCCCAAATACCCACCCCACGCACGCCCCAAATACCCACCCCACGCACGCCCCAAATACCCACCCCACGCCCCCAAACCACCCCGCACGCCCCAAATACCCACCCCACGCCCCAAATACCCACCCCACGCACGCCCCAAATACCCACCCCACGCACGCCCCAAATACCCACCCCACGCACGCCCCAAATACCCACCCCACGCCCCAAATACCCACCCCACGCACGCCCCAAATACCCACCCCACGCACGCCCCAAATACCCACCCCACGCACGCCCCAAATACCCACCCCACGCCCCAAATACCCACCCCACGCACGCCCCAAATACCCACCCCACGCACGCCCCAAATACCCACCCCACGCACGCCCCAAATACCCACCCCACGCACGCCCCAAATACCCACCCCATGCCCCAAATACCCACCCCACGCACGCCCCAAATACCCACCCCACGCACGCCCCAAATACCCACCCCACGCACGCCCCAAATACCCACCCCACGCACGCCCCAAATACCCACCCCACGCCCCAAATACCCACCCCACGCACGCCCCAAATACCCACCCCACGCACGCCCCAAATACCCACCCCACGCACGCCCCAAATACCCACCCCACGCCCCAAATACCCACCCCACGCACGCCCCAAATACCCACCCCACGCACGCCCCAAATACCCACCCCACGCACGCCCCAAATACCCAACCCACGCCCCAAATACCCACCCCACGCACGCCCCAAATACCCACCCCACGCACGCCCCAAATACCCACCCCACGCACGCCCCAAATATCCACCCCACGCACGCCCCAAATACCCACCCCACGCCCCAAATACCCACCCCACGCACGCCCCAAATACCCACCCCACGCACGCCCCAAATACCCACCCCACGCACGCCCCAAATACCCACCCCACGCCCCAAATACCCACCCCACGCACGCCCCAAATACCCACCCCACGCACGCCCCAAATACCCACCCCACGCACGCCCCAAATACCCACCCCACGCACGCCCCAAATACCCACCCCACGCCCCAAATACCCACCCCACGCACGCCCCAAATACCCACCCCACGCACGCCCCAAATACCCACCCCACGCACGCCCCAAATACCCACCCCACGCACGCCACAAATACCCACCCCACGCCCCAAATACCCACCCCACGCACGCCCCAAATACCCACCCCACGCACGCCCCAAATACCCACCCCACGCACGCCCCAAATACCCACCCCACGCACGCCCCAAATACCCACCCCACGCCCCAAATACCCACCCCACGCACGCCCCAAATACCCACCCCACGCACGCCCCAAATACCCACCCCACGCACGCCCCAAATACCCACCCCACGCACGCCCCAAATACCCACCCCACGCCCCAAATACCCACCCCACGCACGCCCCAAATACCCACCCCACGCACGCCCCAAATACCCACCCCACGCACGCCCCAAATACCCACCCCACGCACGCCCCAAATACCCACCCCACGCCCCAAATACCCACCCCACGCACGCCCCAAATACCCACCCCACGCACGCCCCAAATACCCACCCCACGCACGCCCCAAATACCCACCCCACGCACGCCCCAAATACCCACCCCACGCCCCAAATACCCACCCCACGCACGCCCCAAATACCCACCCCACGCACGCCCCAAATACCCACCCCACGCACGCCCCAAATACCTACCCCATGCCCCAAATACCCACCCCACGCACGCCCCAAATACCCACCCCACGCACGCCCCAAATACCCACCCCACGCCCCAAATACCCACCCCACGCACGCCCCAAATACCCACCCCACGCACGCCCCAAATACCCACCCCACGCACGCCCCAAATACCCACCCCACGCCCCAAATACCCACCCCACGCACGCCCCAAATACCCACCCCACGCACGCCCCAAATACCCACCCCACGCACGCCCCAAATACCCACCCCACGCCCCAAATACCCACCCCACGCACGCCCCAAATACCCACCCCACGCACGCCCCAAATACCCACCCCACGCACGCCCCAAATACCCACCCCACGCACGCCCCAAATACCCACCCCACGCCCCAAATACCCACCCCACGCACGCCCCAAATACCCACCCCACGCACGCCCCAAATACCCACCCCACGCACGCCCCAAATACCCACCCCACGCCCCAAATACCCACCCCACGCACGCCCCAAATACCCACCCCACGCACGCCCCAAATACCCACCCCACGCACGCCCCAAACACTGGAGCACTGGACACTGGAGGAGCAGCACAATGCAGAAGTGCTCTTCAGCAGCAAATACGCAGACATGGGGCATTTATTTGATAGGGCAGTCAACAGAGAGCCTGGGCCTTTCCAAGAAGCTGTCCTAGACCTCATTGCTGCTTCACGGAGACTGTGACTTTATTCCTAGGGAGGTGGGGAGCCCCATATCAACGGGTTTCATATAAATTAATCATCTTTGTTTTCCTGTCCATCAGTGTTGCCATGTCTGCTTAAAGTTTCTTTGAAATAAATAGTTGCTTATTTGGGTAATCTTGTGGTGTTTTTTTGGGGGTTAATTGGTTTTAATAAACAGTTTTGGTGCAACTTAGACACATCCTCAGTGATGTATCCTGGGTTCACTGGGTGTTTCGGGTCTCGCAACATCATACACCCTCGCCCAGGCGACCCAGCCGGGGGTGATCAGGCCCCGACTTGTGTCTAAGTAGCTTGTGTGGTCCACGGATCTCCCCGCTTGATCCACAGCCATCTTGCCGCCTTTTCTGCCGCGTCGGTGATGTTTTTGATGGCTTTTCTGTTGTGCAGTCCCTTCACTCCCAGCATCTTGAGTGCCCTGATGAGACTGGCCGACGAATCCTCTGCATCCGACCTCGATGGGGTTACATCGGGTCCTCCATCCCCTGCTTCGGCATTCGCCTGCCAGCTCCTCGTACTTGGCCCTCTTCCTCTCAAAGGCCTCCTCCTCCGTTAATGTTGCAATGCACGTGGATTGTAATGTCTTAACTATCAAAGTGAACAGCTGAACTAGCTCCAGTTTGAATCCAATTTTAAACATCATGAAACACATTTGGCGGGGGAGAGAAACCCTCATAGGCAGGTAAATATGAGCAACAACACGTGTAATAAAGGGTTTTGATGTCTTGAGTTTATGGAACACCAATTAGGTGATTTGATATGGAAGTCGATGTGCTCCTAAAGTTGAACTTTAGTGTAATCTTGGCTTGAGTAGGTACTTGGCCATTATATAAGTGTACATATTAAGTCATTATCAGTTGCTATGCTGCAGGGCTTTTGCTGCTGCCAGATATAACAGTAATATAACCCTGTTATTTTGAGTCATTGTTTTAAATGGTTTGGTTACATTTAAATATGCCAAAAAGATATGCGAGAGTTATGTGATTTTGCTATATTGTAACATTTTGGTGAAGTTTATTGTTCAAATAAATGGGTATACTTATTACTTACCTGAAACTACCTAAGAAAGTAGTGCATTTACTTTTAGTATTGTATTTACCTGTTTATTTTATAGTTACTGGATTTTATTTCATATCTCTGTTTTGGTACTCAAATGTTAATTTACCGTGGTGGAATAACAAGCAGAGCCAATATCAGGTGGTGGGAAGTGAGCGACAGGAAACGGAATGGAACATCAAGACGGTTACGGAAGTGACGAAACACAGCTAAGACTCGAGGCGGTGGTAATGTTACGTGGCTGAATGGAAAATAGTTTTAAAAAGAAACGTGACAAACGTTTTTATGTTGCACATTCTTATAGTCACGGGTGTGATGACATTATTGTTGAGAAGACTATAAGACTGAACTGTGGATTTCCAGTATCATTCAGCAGGATTGTTACACGGTCGTTCTTCATTGAGTGTTTGTTAGCATTTAGCTAACAGTGAGTGTTTGTTAGCATTTAGCAGCTAGCTAGCTGCATCAGAATTTGAGAGTGGCCCAGTCCCACTATGTTAGCATAGCCAGTTAGATAGCCACATAGAGACGGAGTTATAGCGCGTGTTGCTCGAGCAAGCAGCTAAAATCCTACTGGAGTTAAGTTTGGAGACTTTGGACTGGTCGCCGGGGCATCACATCTGTGTGTAATTGTTATAAAAGAAATGCGTAACCATTCCTTGAGCGAGGACACCTTCTGGAGACTACAGTGAACAGGCCTGCAAAGTGAGGTTGTGTTTTGTTTTGTTAGCATTAAATGCCGGATTAGGTTATTCATTTACGGTGCAGGTTTTGTTTTGTTATCATTACATGCCGGCTTAGGTTATTCATTTACGGTGCACTGTGGTATTTGTGACACATATTGAGGGTGTGTTATAGATTTGGTTATTTGAAGCGTAACTGAGTGTTGAGTCATTCTATTTGATTTGATTGGCTCAACTCTATTTTGTTTTTGCACTTAATTGTGATTTTGATAAAAGACCATTTGTATTTTAATTCTATCTAATTCCCTGTTACCCTAAACTCAATTCCATTTGCCCTAAAAGTACATTTCATTTACTGAAAACCCTTACATTTCATATCCAGGTGTCCAATGAATAAATAAGGTTTTCACTTAAAGAGATATAAATCAAGGTGTTAGAAAGGCCACACTGAAATTAAATCATAATGGTTTTTATTGCCTCAAGGTCACACTGACCTTACCTGATTGATTATTGATTCATACTAGTTTACTGTAATCACAGGTGCTCATTTAATTAAGCTATAGATACCAGCTGTAACTGATTGCGTTTGCTCAGTTATAGTTTGACCTGGCTGGGGGTTTGTTACACTCTTCAAGTTTACCGTGTGCGACAATACCTTTTATTCTTTTGCTGTGCGTGGATGCACAAAGGTATGTGTTTACTGTTGTGTACTCCTAGACATTGCACTGTTTATGTGTGAAATGTATAAGCATTGTTTGTTACTTATGTTACCGGCAAATCATGGTTGTTACCATATGTTGCAGTCCTTATTATATTTGAAGCCAATTATTCTTTTTTATATTTAGTAAGATGTATGCTTCAGACCACAGCTTAATTAACCCCCTCAAATGGGACTAGTCTGGTTCTTTCCGTGTCCAATAACCTGGACACACCTCCATACCCGGCTTGCGCTACTCTAAACCACATTACCTGGAGATCCCCGTCTCCTTTACACAAGGTGTTATCTTAAAGTGATAATTACTAATTACTTTAACTTTAAACTCAAACTAATAGAATAAGTTGGAACCCTTCTCTATATTTCACGGGGATCAGGTGGGCTTCAGTAACATCCTGAGAGCAACGTGTACGTTGAAGCTTGATCTTTGTCGCCATCAAGTGGAGAAACAATGCAGCAACACTGTCTTTGGAGTGTTTTTCAGTAGTGGTTGAAAAAGTGCGCAAATGTTTTACTTAAGTAACAGTATCAATACTGCAATGTCGAAATACTTAAGTGAGTAAAAAGTATTGGTATCTACTAATCATCATGTCCCGTTTATACACACACACAGTGTCAGTGTGTTGGCAGTGATTTTCATTCATAAACTGTCATCAAGCCTTCACATTTTATTCTCCAGTGCCAATAATAGTGCTTGAACGATTTCTCCATCTCCTATTTTCCCTCTTCCTCCTACTCTTTCCTGCTCCACAGTATGGGACCTGGAGAAGCGGCTGAAATATTATCGGCAGACCAGCACTTTCCTGGACCAGTGGATAGACAATGCCAGGATGTCCTGCAGTCAGCCCAGCTCACAACATCCAGACTGTTAAGGAGCACCTCAGCCAGCAGAAGGCATGCTTTCCCCCTTTAACATTCAACTCAGTGGAATCAAATGGCCGATCTACAAGCTCGGAACGTCTCGGGATGTGACGTGTTGTGAGTTCGTAGAAAACAGAAAAACATTTCCCCACGGGAACATTGGCACAGTGAGGCACACAAAACATCTATGGCAACTAACAGAGGGAAGAACAAACTGTTTTTCTGTTTAGTGATGGATAGAGATGAAGATAATACAAAGTAGAAACCTCTTGAGCGACCTGTTTCGTATGGTGGCCGCCATACGCGCTGTGATTGGCCAGTGCCTGTTCCCCCCCCGGAAATGTGGTGAACGGGCACTGGCCAATCACAGCGCGTCTTTTCCAGGACTTGTCAGAATCTAGTTGTCCCGCCCCCACCTGCCTCTCATTGGCCTACTGAACTTCCCCTTCAGTGACGCATGCGGAAATGTCCAGCTGCCCCCCAAGGCTCTCCGGGAAGCGGAAGCGCGCCCGCCATGCCGACGCTTCAGAGCCAGAGGAGGCGTCTACCTTTATATGTCTATGGATCTGACACCCCACCAGGATCTTACAGCAGGCGACGAACATGGGCCGAGTCATGATGTCTTTAGAAAAATGGGGGAAAAAAGAAAGTTACTCATTGATATTTTAGACCATTTCTTAAGTACTCAAACTGACAGAACAATGGGGTGACTAATCTATAGGGAAAAACATTTTGGGGGTGATCTATCACTAAGCAATGCTAATACGGATGCCTTTGCAAAAACAATAGCAAAACATTAAGTTCAAACATGAAATGTCCAAGGAGTCTGGTTTAACAGACTAGCTTTTCAACTTGTAAAATATTTGTGATCATTATTTCCTCAAAATTCAAGTCTGCTTAGGATTTGGTTTATATTATAATAATAATAATTTTATATTTTCACCGTTCAAGGCAATTGTCCCAACACCAATTCAAATACTACATTTGATTATTCCTGTGTTAAACTGAGCAACACACAAATGCACAATGGAAACAATACCTCTGCAGATGTGACAGGCAAACTTGAGTTTGACCTGCACCATTCGTGCTGCCCTCGCGGCACGTCTGGCAGCCACTACGTCCCTGATCGCCACAGTGGCGTCTTCTAGGTCATTGGATGCCTCTAACGGATCCGCAGCACCGGTCCTCAGCACAGCATGTTTGATCTGACCTGAACTAAAATAATCTACATTTCATATTGTCAACGTATACAGTAATGGTGTCGTTTCAAAATGAATTCTGGTGTGTACTTGGAACAAACAATATCTCAATTTGAATGTATGTTAAAGAAATGTGGTTTATGCTGCGTCTTCAAGGGGGGTTGAAGTGTTAATACAGGGGGGGGCACTAAATCACAAAATCTTTGTGTGATGAGCATAAAAAACTTAAGCCCTAGCGTCCCTATTCTAAGTGATCATTTGCGTAAAATAGCAGATCTACAAGCTCACAATGTGTCGCATTGTTAGCTTGTAATAGGACTATGAAACTGTCTATGAAAAAGTTTAATCTGCAAAAGGTTTTATATAATATGTAGTAGGGGTCCCTGCTTAATCTGTTTCTCTGCTAAGGGGTCTTTGGCCTGAAAAACGTTGAAGTGCCCTGGTGTATAATGTCAGTGATTTGTAACACATTTCCTATTTCTCTTCTCTTTTTTTTTAAACATTTTTAAAGAACGATGCCCATGTTTGCCTCATGCTGTCGAAGCCTGGTCGGATGTCTGGTCTGCATTGAGGGGAGGAAGAACACGTGATCACCTCGTGACCTTTTGAGTGGCCTCTGCCAAGGCATGAGATGCCTCCAGCAGGTCCTCAATACAGTCCCTCAGTGTCTGTACTTCATACTGCTCAGTTCTGGAACTGACACATTTCGCAAATGGTTATATAGAAGAAGCGTTCATGTATTTGATAAGAGAGAGCAGTTGCTAAATGCCTACATTTTAAGATCCGTTTTGTCATCCAATACCTGATTCTTGCTCTTCTCTGGTGGCACTGCCTGAATGCAGAGCTGTCCACAGCATGGATTTTGGCATTATTCGGCTTCCAGAACAGGGGACCCTTCATGAGAGAATTGGAGAGTCAAGTGAAGAGACACATTATTTAAAAATAGGTGATCATAGTTATACTGCCACTACTTTCAGCTCATTTGCATTACAACATGGCATTTGTTTATCACAAATGAAATTGTAATTTCATGAAACTTTTAGTAACCAGGTTAAAGTTAAAAAGATGGCATTACTTGGGTGAGTCCTTCACTTACATTTGTCAAATCTGTCCCAGCACAGTTCTGGAACTGAAACATTTCACAAATCATTAGCAGATCAAGTTTAAGCTTTAAGAACAAGCATTTGGGAGTGAAAAACAGATGAAGCAGTGAAGCAGGATTATAGTGCATACTTATAAGCACTTGACAGACTTTATGTTGCTGTGAAAAACTGAAAATACAATCTTTGGCCTACTGCATGCCTTATGGTTTAAGTTGCATTGTTACCCTAATTGCACAGCCATCAGTTTGTTAGCAAGAAATATCCCTGATATTAGACATGGAGGAATGATTTGGAGTGATTCCAATTCAACAGCTAAAAACTCACTCAACAGTAGCTCTCACTCTCGATAAAGCAACTGTTAATTCCAAAGTTTAAGATATTTTGTTTTACAATACCCGACTCTTTCACACCACACTACCTGAAGGCCGTTTCATCCACAGCCAGCACCTTCCTGGCATTTTTGCTTCCAGGAGCTGGACCCTACATTGAGAGTAATGCAGAGTCAAGATACCACATTTAAGAAGGTGCTCATTTACTAATGACATTAATTTCAGATCATTTTAATTACAACATTAAGCAATGCATATATGAGCACAAATTACACGAGGATTGACCTGTAAAACAAACAATAGTTAAGTAAACCAAGGTAAGACAACATGTAGTCTACACTGCAGTGAATCATGTTGTCTAGCGACAGACCAAAGCGAGACTTATGCACTTGACAGACTTTATGCTGCTGTGAGAAACATGGGATTAAACTAATGCATTAGTAACTGTTTTCCCATTCCTGTTCTCTGTTATACATTATAGTTCCTAAGTACAGTAACCAGGTTAAAGTTACTAAAGTTTAAAAAATGGCATTACTTCGGTGAGGCCTTCACTGAAATCTGTCATGCACGTCCCAGCAGAGTGATTCAAATTCAACAGCTAAGAAGTATCACAGTAGCTCTCACTCTCGATAAAGCATCTGTTAATTCCAAAATTTCAGAGCTTTTGTTATCCAATACCTGACTGTTATGTGCGTGCACATATTAACACCTCAGTCTACAGTCTTTCTATGCTTATGTGTTCACTAATGCTCATTTGTCCTAGTGTCTATGCTGACCTGGTCTTGGCTAGACACCTGTCGCTCCCCTTCTCAGCTCATGTGTGATTAGAGCCTGACACTAAAAAGAGGAGCTGTAGCCAGCTCTCTGCTATTCCCCCCAGCACCCCAGCAGAGCACAAGAGTTTATTGGTTCCCTTGACTATTTGTACTTTCTTTATTTCAGTTACGATGGGCTGATTGTAAGTGTTTTTAATGTTTGGTATGATTTTCGTTATTGGTTACTTTTGTGTTTTGGTAGTTCATGGGAGTCTGGTGAAAGGACGCAATTGTAACTTTAATTAGAAATGTAAATAAAGATTCTTTATGTAACTGCTGTCCCTTCAGACTCAGTGATTACATTTCCCATAGAGTGTGAGGACGTAGTCTTCTTCGTTTTCCATCTTCACCTTCTCGACGATGACAGGGAGTACTGCTTCTGCTTCGACAAAAGGATCCGCAGATTAACATGTATTTGTCCACAGACCCCCATCTGATAAGATTTGGTTTTAAATATACTTATTTTCAGGTTTGTGTTTGCTAACAATGTGTGTTAACATAATTTATACACTAGTCTTGACTTTCTGTTCTGATTCAGATTACACAAACTAGGTATACCACCTGTTTGATGAATGTAACCGATATAGGGTGATGAGTTGAACAAAGGGGCTTTGAGGAATGTTCAGGATGATCTTATACAAGACCATAGATGTAATATAGTTGGATGATTACATGATATGATTAGATGGCGGACAAGTTTCAAATAACTTGATCATTGAGAGAGAAATCCTTTAAGGTGTGCATCTTTTTTGGAAGCATATATTCATTCTGTAGATTTATTATTCACTGTAACACCTAATACAAGGGCGCAGAAATGTGGCAGTCATAGGGGTCTTAAACGTTTTCAGGCCAGGGACCCCCGTTGGGGGGTGGTACAGCATATATTGTATAATGCAGGGGTCTTCAACGTTTTCAGGCCAAGGACCCCCTAGCTGAGAGAGAGATGAAGCAGGGACCCTCTCTATATTGTATAGAATGGTGTTTCAGATATACTTTTGCTGCTCTTTTCTCCCTCTACATCTATAACTCTTTGCCAAAAATAGCCAATCTACAAGCTCACAACGCCTCGCACTGCGAGGCGTTGTGAGCTTGTAGATCTGCTATTTTTTGCTAAAGTTCTCCTCAGAAAATGAATGCTAGGGTTCAAGTGGTTAATATAAAAAAAGAAAAATCATATCACACAAAGATTTGGCATACCCCCTGTAGTAACTCTGAGGACCCCCTGTTGAAGATCCCTAGTATAATGTATAACATTGTGTTTCATATGTATAGACATACGTACCATGTTGTGCATTCAAGCTATTCAAATAATAGATTAATATATTCATTCATATCCACTGCCATTAGTAAACATACTTTACTAACTGAGAAGAATGTAATACTATCAACAATCTGTCAATTGCACAACAATCATGTATACAAGCTATTAATGGCCAGAATCATGATATATTTTCAACATAAATATGGAAAATATTTAAAGACAAATGGATTTTTTGGGAAAATAAATAAATATATACTTATATAAATAAATACATTTATTAATTGTCCGCGGACCCACTGTTTAAGACTACTTAGGGTCTTAGGCTATTAAATGATATCCCTGAAACGCTTGTGTCTGTGCAAATACCGTTTTTATACATATATTTTTTACATTTTTACAACTATTTTTTTTGGAAACTAAAACGTATTTCATACGGGAAGTGGGGAACTGTAATTTTGAAAGACACACGGCGGGGGGAGATTGACAGGGCAGTAACCAATCAGGAGCAAGGCCGCCCACAGTTGAACTAACCAATGGAGTCCGTTTCTTCGTTTTTTCGTTTCCAGTTTGTTTGTTTCGCCAGAGAATGGAGAATATGCCGTTTTATTGATTTTTATTGATTCTGACACACTCTATGTTCGTTTCCTCCCTAGAACGAGAATAGGAGAATTACATTTGGTTTTCCCGTTTTGTTGATCCTGTGCCTCATGCAGTAAACGGTCCGTTTTGGTCCATTCTGACACACTCTATGTTGGTTTTCTCCCTAGAACGAGAATAGGAGAATTCAAGTGGTTATTCCGTTTTTCAATCCGTGCGCCCATGCAATAAACGGAAATTGAAGTGGTTTTTTCGTTTTCCGTTTCTGTTCTGACGCTGGACACCAATTATACTTTAGTACCCGGACCTTATGGGCCCCCATTTTCCGAGTCTTTCTATTCTCAGGAAATAGTGTCTCAGGACTGGAACAAACGAAACCTATCAAAACTCAAGGGCTTGGTGAGGTGGTAGCATAGACCTGAAACATCACTGTCGTATCATGACAGTCATGGAACCACTTGTTCCTGGTTTGAGAATGTTTTACATTTACAACCAGTACATCTACATATACGTTCAAATTTCAAATATAAAGTGCTTACCTTAAAGCCACAAATGTAACAAGTTAAAGCGCCTGGGTTTAAGTACCCGTGTCTTCTGTATTGTTCAATAAAAAGCATTTTAATCCGATCGGTGGCCATTTTCTCCGATTTATTTCCATATGCTTTCAACTACGCGCCCCTATTGCTTGGGAGGTGTATTGCACTCTGATACATTATTTAGTATAGGCCTACTGTGTTAAAAGTAAAAGTCCGGAATTCAAAATTGACTTGAGCAAAAGTACAAAAGTATTGGCATCAAAATGTACTTACGGTACCAAAAGTAGAAAGTACTCATTAATTATGCAGAATGTCCTTTTTCACAAGTTTTCAAATGTATAAAAATCTTTTGAAAATAGCAGACCTACAAGCTCACAATGTGTTGCTGTTTTTAAATGGCCGAAATGTATATAGGGCTGAAGTGGGTAATGTATGTTTTGTAATAATAATCAAAATCTACAAAGTAACTAGTAACTAAAATGTCCAAATAATTGTAGCGGAGTAAAAGTGTAATATTTGCCTCTGAGATGTATGGCGGAGTAGAAGTAAAAGTACTGAAAATTGGAAATACTCCAGTAAAGTAATATTAAAATACCTCAAAATTGTACCTAAGTACAGTACTTGAGTAAGTGTACTTAGTTACTTCACACCACTGCTTTTTGGTTTTGATTCTGTCAAATTGCGTAGGTGGCACTGGCACTGGGACACTTTCTATTCTCAGGAAACAGTGTCCCTGGAACAAAGGAAGCCTATCAAAACTCAAGGGCGTGGGAATCTGTAGAAGAAAAACAATTATTTGTACGTTATCTCAGTGGTTCTCAAAGTGGGGTCCAGGGACCTCCAAGGGACCTTGAGGGAGTTCCAGACGGTCCCCAGCTAAATGATAGATAGTTAGGAACCAAATGGACCCTTATGGGTCTGTAACCCAGAAAGTGTACAAATGGAACCAAATGGACTGAGTTAAATTAACATTGATTGTACAATATAAATTGGGGTCCTAGAGATAGAAATGCCATTAAATGGGGGTCCGTAGCCTAATGCATTTCAAACTGGGGATCCTTGAAATTAAAAGTTGAGAATCACCACTAGAGCTGTAAAAAAAATCTTCTCTTATGGGGGTCTCTATCATATCTTTTCAAATGGGGGTCCGCGGGCTAATAAGTGTCAATTTGGGGGTCCTTGACATGAAAACGTTTGAGAACCACTGATCTATGTAAAACCTGCATGGTTGCCCAGGCTACTAAAACACTGACAACTTTTGACAGACCTGTTATAGGCCTACTACATTTTATTTTGCAGAAATAAAATCTTCCTTACATTGTTTTGTCCATGAATTTGTGTTCTTGCATGCAACAAGCAAAACAGTTATTTGAGAGCAAAGAATGAAAAAAAGAAAAATAAGAATTTTGCTAGAGAAAAAAAGTATTTATTTTATTGCATTCTTGATCCAAATAAAATCATTTGAGCTTTTGATTCTGTCACATCTTGTGTGACACACACACATGTAATTGTATTGTATTGTATTGTCACAAATGTAATTCCACATAAACATTCCTTTATCACACACTTAGCTCATATAGGGACACTTTCTATAGAAGAATTGAGAACTTTTGGTTTCAACTTGGGAGTTTATTTTAAAATGTACCCAGGAAAACCTGTACATTAAAAAAAAGGAATAAGAAACAAATTGTATTTTTTATCTATGTTGCTGACACTGACATCATTTGACAGCAATAGCCTATGAATTATACATTTATTTTACAGCAATATAACCTTCCTTACATTGATTTATTCATGAACAATTCTGGCATGCTCATTGTAAGGAGATTTGGTTTGGAGGAGCATCACAGCTATTCAGCTTGACATTTTTAATGATACACTCAAAAATAGGAGTCCTACAAAGTTGTATTACTAGGGTTATCTTTTGACATTTTAATTGAAACATGGTGAATACTTGGCATATTTTGGACATGTATCCAGAGAGTTAACCTGTCTGAGATGTTTAAGCATTGTTGACATGATTAAGGATAAGGATTTTGGGCTATTGTTCCAGGCCTGATGCTCTAGCCCAGTGATTCTCAAAGTGAGGTCCGGGGACCCCCAGGGGTCCTTGGGGAGGTTCCAAGGGGTCCCACTCCCCAGCAAAATTAGTAATTATTTAATCAAAAGCACTTTTAGTTTAACTTCGGCTATTTGAAAATAGACGATCTACAAACTCAAAACACATTGCACTGCAACCGTTGTTGAAACTATTTGAATATTTCTGACACAAATCTTGTATCCGTATCCCTGGCACTATTTCAGATGGGGGTTCACGGCCAAAATAACAAATTACAGGGATCAATAAATATTTATACCATCTATGCAACATAACTAGTATCTAATTATCTAAATAGTCAACAATTACAAATGCAAAAACATTAGGTGTACATTTTTGATTAGGTAGAACTTGTATTTATATAGTTATTACAGATGTACATTTTTTAAGGCGTGTCAGTCTCCTCTTGAAGTGTAACCAAGAAATCTTCTATTTCTGAACACCTGCTGTTCATCCCCCTATTTTGAATTTGCCTCAAAATTGTTATACTATTGTGACGAAATTCGGATGGTTGTGGTATTTCTGCTGCCTTCATGTGATACTCTATTGACATGTAGCGGTCTTTTACATGATAATTTAAGTATTTTGCATACCTGTTGTAAAGCATCTGTAACTCTTTCGGTTCTAGGTTACTTTCGACCGACCTACTAACTTCAAGCAGTTTATTATATATCACGTCAGCTTTTGCTTTGTGAGTTGACTCTGCAAAAACACCAGCAAGGGCTACGTTTGCTGCAAGTGAAGAATGGGGGTAAAGGGAGATAACGTCCTCAAAGAGACTGATGGCCCGATCAGTAAGACTTTTCTGCAGGAGATTGTCCCTGTCTGAAAAGATTTTCCATTTGTAGCATGTAGCGAGACAGCTTTTCAGATAGCGGTTATCTCTTGGCCCATGGGGATGCCTTTCCAGAGCCTCTTCTGCCAAGTCAATAGCTTCATCGAAAAGTCCCTGCTTTCTATAAAGTCTCAGTAATGGTCTGATACCACTGTAGCTGCTTACAGGCTTTTTCAAGACTCTCCGAGCCAGCTCACGTGCTTCATTTTCAATCACTTTTCCTGTATTTGCAAGTCTGTCAAGATAGATCGCAACCAAATACAAATTTGTTGAATCATTTTCCTTTGCAGTTTTCAATTTCTTCAAGATCTCAGCTTCCTGAATAGGAGTGTAGTGCAGTGCAGTGTAGTGAAGTGCAGTGGACGCTAATGCCAAGGCCTGGCTAGTGTGCCACTCCACTCTGTCAGGTTCCATACTGATAGCTTTCTGGAAATATTCTATAGCTTTCTGCTTTCTCTCTAGGCTGAACTGCATCAGGGTCCAGGCCTTTTCAGCATAGACCTCTGCATGGAGCTCATCTGGGGATGGATATTCCTGTAGCAGATCCTCTACCTTTGACACATATTCCTGGCTTTTTGATTGTTCTTCAAGGTGGAAGTGCAGCCAAGCCATGTTGCTGTAGTTCACCAGCAGCCAGGGGCCCTCATCTGAAACAGTGTTTCTAATCTGGCGAAAGGCCTCGGCTGCCTTGCTGAAGCAGCACAAAGCGTCATGTGTAGTGGAACCCAGGGTCTCATCTTGAGAGCCTAATTGGTAGTGAATGTATGCCTGCAGGTTATAGATGTGACCCAGCCATTGGTATCCCACTTCAGTGCCAATGTCCTCTAGGTTATCTCGGAGAAGCAATAGTTTGGATCTGCTGTAGTCTATTCCCCATGTGAAGTGACACTCCAGTGCCTCCAGCTGGGTCCTTAATGTTGTTTGACTGGTTGATGATAAAAGTCAAATAAAACACTGACATTAGATTTATGGTGTTATTATTTGTGAGAAATTTCAAAGGCAAATATTCCATATGAATAGACCACTTGTCATTATTGTTTTCTTTGTAAAAAAGCAAATACAGATAGAGAATTCTTTAGTGCTTACCTCATTGTAGTGCGTGTTAGTACTTCTTGTCAATGCCGTAATCTCTTGAGTAGGACTCCTAAACGTCTTTTGTAACTTTGCCCCGGTCTAGGAGTGGCACCTTAAAAGTTCATGTTTAACTTATATGGTGCGATAAAGTATGGAATTAGATTTTTTCCTGTTGAGATTTAACTTTCGTTTCACTGGGCCCATAACCTGTTGAGATGAGTTTGCTGCTGGACAGTGAATCTAACCTACATATACCCGATTTGTCAAAGAATATACACGGTGGAAAAGTTCACACAGGACACATGGTTTTGCTCTCTTTGTAGATATAGATACTTTCTGTCATGAGGGTACCTCACATATGTTTTTATAGGCCTATATGTCAAATTCAAATAGTCTCTCAAGTAAGAAACAAAACATTTATGATTGAGAGCACACACAAAAAACACTGCCAAATAAAAATGTTGATCTCAAAAGCAAAAAAAAAAACAACATTCAGAGTATTGCCATCTCTTTTATTCACATAAAATTCCTTTGTGCTTTTGATTCTGTCACATCTTGTGTAGGTGGAGGATCACACTTAGCTAATGGGGACACTTTCTATTCTGAGGATTATAGGAACTTGGCTCCAACTCTGGAATTTCTACTCAAATGAAACCTATCAAATCAGGGAAACCTGTAGAAAGAGAAACTTTTTATTTATTATCTATGTTTGCTGTTTCTGACATATTTAGACAGCTATGTGTGACGTATACATTTTACATTATACATCTTACTCCAATAAAACGTTCTTACTTTTTTATTTATTTATGAACATAATTCTGGCATGTTCACTGTAAGGAGATTTGGTTTGGAGGGGCATCACCTCTATTCAGCTTTACATTTTTAATGATACACTCAAAAAGTCACTTGGCAAAAAGTCACTTTTGAAATTCTTACTTGGATCTCAATTACTTGACCTAATCGAGATCCAAACAGATTGTTAACTTGTCTGAGATGTTTGAGCAATATGATTAAGGATTGTACCTCTTATCAGTTAGGATAGATAGAGGCCAGCTCCTCTAGTCAGTTCATATCTCAAGGTTCATGGTTCACTGTCACATACAGTACACATGCAATACAGCTGGTAGCAACATTTGTAGTCCGTGAAATGCTTGTACTTTGAGCTTCTTCAAAAGCGTTCAACAGTTCACTGCTGGGATCTTTGATGATGATGATGATGATGATGATGATGATGAGGGCCTTCACTGATCACTCCTCTCTGCTGGGTGTAGAGGTCCTTGACCTGATCTAAACATGTTATTAGACATCAGGCTTACATAAAAATAATTGATTGATTCTGACCTTGTTGCATAATTAGCATATTTTGGAAAATGTGTGTATTTGAATAGTAAACTGTAATGCAAGATAGCCTCCATTTATGTAAGTCAGTGTATAATATGACAATCATTTAATACTGAGTAATATGTTCACATAAACTCTCATAATCGCACATGTGTAGGCTAGAGTAGCCTTAGTTAAACTCTAACAAGACAGTGAACTGACAAGGCCAGACACAGATGCTGTGCACCTACACTCATTAACAGAAGCAAAGTAAGCTTGTTTGTATTCGTTGCCATGGCAACATTTGGCGTTGCACTGCTGCTCAATAACAAAGACTTAAGAAAATAAAGTTATGTCGCAAGCAATATTTACGTGTCATTGTTCCTGTTAAACTCTTTTTGTTTTTAAGTTTTATGTTTTTAGTAAACATTAGTTACATGGAGCTTGATTAGACAGATATGTGCGCCACCTATTCTAAAGTAACGTTAATTTCACCAGGTCATCACAGAAGTCACAGGTATCGTAGTCACTCCCAAGTCCCCAGAGAGGTGAGTGGTACAGCCTGAAGGAGAGGGTCTAATAATATCATTTTTATTTTTAAGTTTACTTGAATGATTGCATATGGCAAAGTTGGTATGTACACCATTCATTAACCACTTAAACTGTATATACTTCGTTGAGCGGGATCCCCCCAGGGGTCTATGCTTGGTCCCCTCCTTTTGATCTGCTATTTTTGCAGAATGTTCACTATTATGACATGCCCAGAATAGGGACGTTATAGGGTTCATGTGGTTAAATAGTTTCCTAGGGTTCTAGATTGTGCAGTGTAAATGGATCTGCTGACCAATACCATTCTTCTTCTATTATTCCACTATTTTTCTTTTGGCACAGGAGTTCAAAAAAGAGTCACAAGAAGAGTCAAAGAGGAAACAAGTGTTCTGTTTTTGTTTTCATGGATTCATTGTTTTACTTGTAAACTGCCCAATGATGAACCTTTAACTCTTGAAGCTTTCTGAATATTTTTTTACATCAGATATTGAAACCAATTGGAAGTTTTTAGATGTTGAACTCAGACCAACAGAAGCTGTGTTTCAATTATAAGTTTCCTTGTGTGCTTTATTCTGCATTCAGAGTAGGTTTAAACAATAATGGTCTGTCATAACAGAACCTTAGTTATACAGTGGAGCAAATAGACAGCAAATGTTGTTCATAATAAGTGCAGGCAATAAGTTTGACATTTTTGTCCAGGCTGAAGTTGTGTGTTTGACATGTATGTAACACTGTCATTTTAATATAATATATATAATAAATATATAATAAATGTATTATAGAAATAAAAGAACCTGCTGTTAGTTGTGCATCCGTGTGGGTTGTTTTGTTGGCTCAAAATCTATCAGATCAATTCAAATGAAAATTGTGCAAAATATAACTCATTCCATAAAACATATAATACAAGTTACAATTTAATTTGAGCAGAGTGACTTAAAAAGTGTGCTTAATATGAAACCTTGCAACTATCTCAATCTAAATAATTTTCTAAATAACTACTAAAAATACATGCATCATAACATAGCCTACATAGCATCTGAACAACAACATACACTGACATATTCATATATTCATTGTTGATAGACTGTCCATATTATTTCATTGCATGTTAGTGCCAGAATCTTCAGCTTTTCTTTCTGATCTCTTTTCACTTTTAAATGTGCTTCTCCTGTGTTTCAACCTTACTGATGTCACTGATATGACAGCAGAATTTCCCTTCAAGGATCAATAAAGGTGTATCTCATACATCTAAATAATATATTACCTAAATTGTCAACAATTAAGTAGCTACGAACACAGATCTTAGTGTACATTTGAGTGTTTTCGGTTAGTGCTTTAACTATTTAAGGGGACGGCCATAGCTGAGTGGTTTGTGAGCCCACCTGGGAGCCAGAGCCACTGGTTGTCCCAGGTACAATTCCAGGCCAGGCAATGTGTCGATGTGTGTCCCAGAGCAAGACCCTTAACCTCTAATTGCTCCCCGAGTGCCGCACTAGCAGGCAGGAGAAATTTCACGTATGCAAATATACAGTGACAAAAGAACACCCCAAGAAGTGAGGACCAAATTATTATGATGTTAATGTTTTTTAGGTGTGGCAGGCATAGCCGCGGGAACTACTTTTGACCAGGCGGGGCGGAGTTCAATCTCAACGCCCTCAACCTCCTGTCCGAGGGGTCTGGGGGGGTACCTGGAGAAGAGGGGGGCGGTCGCACCCCCAGCACCCCTAGTTCCTGCGGCTATGGTGTCAGGCTCCTCTTGAAGTGTATCCAAGAAATCTTGTATTTCTGGATTTCTGTTCATCCCCCGATTTCGTTTTTTCAAAGTGTTGATACTATCCTGACGAAATTTGGAAGGTAGTGGTATCTCTGCTGCCTTCATGTGATACTCTATTGACCTGTAGGAATTATTTTGATGAAAATATAAGTATCTTGCATACCTGTTGCATACTATCTGTAACTCTTTCGGTTCTAGGTTACTTTCTAGCATTTTGTTGTATATCAGGTCAGCTTTTTCCAGGTCAGTTGATGCATAAATACCAGCAAGAGATATATTTAGACGATATGAAGAACAGGGGTAAAGGGAGATAACTTCCTCAAAGAGACTGCTGGCCCGATCAGTAAGACTTTGGTTTAGGAGATTGTCCCTGTCTGAATGGATTTTAAATTTGTAGCATGTTGCGAGACAGCTTTTCAGATAGCGGTTATCATTTGGTCCATGGGGATGCCTCTCCAGAGCCGCTTTTGCCAAGCCAATGGCCTCATCAAATGATACTAGATGCATTGTGTATAGTTTCAGTAATGGTGTGATACCACTGTAGCTGCTTACAGGCTTTTGCAAGACTCTCTGAGCCAGCTCACGTGCTTCATCTTCTATCACTTTGCCAGTATTGGCAAGACTGTCAAGGTAGACTGCAGCCACATACGTATTTTCTGGATCATTTTCCTTTGCCGTTTTCAATTTCTTCAAGAGCTCAGCTTTCTGAATTGGGGTACATTCGTCCGTGGAAGCGCTCGCTGAGGCCAAGGCCTGGCTAGTGTGCCACTCCACTCTGTCAGGTTCCATACTGATAGCTTTCTGGAAATATTCTTCAGCTTTCTGTTTTCTCTCTCGGTTGAAATGCATCAGGGTCCAGGCCTTTTCAGCATAGACCTCTGCATGGAGGCCATCTGGGGATGGATATTCCTGAAGCAGAACCTCTACCTTTGACACATATTTCTGGCTTTTTGCTTGTTCTCCAAGGTG
The DNA here is from genome assembly GCF_963454915.1 of Gymnoscopelus microlampas. Taxonomy (NCBI): domain Eukaryota; kingdom Metazoa; phylum Chordata; class Actinopteri; order Myctophiformes; family Myctophidae; genus Gymnoscopelus; species Gymnoscopelus microlampas. The sequence goes on from NC_139946.1 coordinate 31,855,531, forward strand.
GAAGTGCAGCCAAGCCATGTTGCTGTAGTTCACCAGCAGCCAGGGACCCTCATCTGAAACGTTTCTAATCTGGCGAAAGGCCTCGGCTGCCTTGCTGAAGCAGCACAAAGGGTCATGTGTAGTGGAACCTAGGGTCTCATCTTGAGAGCCTAATTGGTAGTGAATGTATGCCTGCAGGTTATAGATGTGACCCAGCCATTGGTATCCCACTTCAGCGCCAATGTCCTCTAGGTTATCTCGGAGAATCAATAGTTTGTATCTGCTGTAGTCTATCCCCCATGTGAAGTGACACTCCAGTGCCTCCAGCTGGGTCCTTAATGTTGTTTGACTGGTTGATGATAAAAGTCAAACAAAACACTGACATTAGATTCATGGTGTTATTATTTGTGAGAAATGTCAACGGCAAATATTCCATATGAATAGACCACTTGTCATTATTGTTTTCTTTGTAAAATACAGATAGAGAATTCTTTAGTGCTTACCTCATTGTAGTGCGTGTTAGTACTTCTTGTCAATGCCGTAATCTCTTGAGTAGGACTCCTAAACGTCTTTTGTAACTTCGCCCCGGTCTGGGAGTGGCACCTTAAAAGTTCATGTTTAACTTATATGGTGCGATAAAGTATGGAATTCGATTTTTTTTCCTGTTGAGATTTAACTTTCGTTTCACTGTGAAACTTGCCTGGTTCCAGACGAATCTGCAATTGCAAAAAAAGAATTGCCCTTGGCAGATTAGGTCTGGCCCCTCTCAGTAGAGATTTTATTTCTCTCCCTCCGAAATTGTGAGGGACCAATCAGAGTCCAGTATGCAAGTATGGGGTGGGTTTATAACCAGAGGCATTTTTTTTATTTGCCCCTCAGAAATATAGGTTCCACACCGAGATTCCAGACTATCTATCTATGCAGTGATATAAGTCTGGCCAGGCTAGTTTTCATAGGCCTACATGTCAAATTCAAATAGTCTCTCAAGTAACAAACAAAACATTTATGATTGAGAGCACACACAAAAAACACTGCCAAATAAAAATGTGGATCTCAAAAGCAAAAAAAACAACAACATTCAGAGTATTGCCATCTCTTTTATTCGCATACAATTCCTTTGTGCTTTTGATTCTGTCACATCTTGTGTAGGTGGAGGATCACAGCACATGGGACACTTTCTATTATGAGGATTATAGGAACTTGGCTCCAACTCTGGAGTTTCTACTCAAATGAAACCTATCAAATTAGGGAAACCTGTAGATTTTTTTTTTTAATGTATTTTCTTTGTTTGCTGTTTCTGACAGCTATGTCTATAGACAGCTATGTATGACGTATACATTTTACATTTACATTATACATCTTACGCCAATAAAACATTCTTACTTTTGTATTATTATTCATGAACATAATTCTGGCATGTTCATTGTAAGGAGATTTGGTTTGGAGGGGCATCACCTCTATTCAGCTTTACATTTTTAATGATACGCTCAAAAAGTCACTTGGTTTATCTTTTGAAATTCTTACTTGGAATATGATGAAGACTTGACCTAATCGAGATCCAAACAGATTGTTAACTTGTCTGAGATGTTTGAGCAATATGATTAAGGATTGTACCTCTTATCAGTTAGGATAGATAGAGGCCAGCTCCTCTAGCCAGTTCACATCTCAAGGTTCATGGTTCACTGTCACATACAGTACACATGCAATACAGCTGGTAGCAACATTTGTAGGCCGTGAAATGCTTGTACTTTGAGCTTCTTCAAAAGCGTTCAACAGTTCACTGCTGGGATCTTTGATGATGATGATGATGATGATGATGATGATGATGATGATGATGATGATGAGGGCCTTCACTGATCACTCTTCTCTGCTGGGTGTAGAGGTCCTGCATGGCGGGAAACTCATGCAGTTCTGTGAGGTGTTGCACTGCTCAATAACAAAGACTTAAGAAAAGAAAGTTATGTCGCAAGCAATATTTACATGTGATTGTTCCTGTTAAACTATGTTTGTTTTTATGTTTTATGTTTTTAGTAAACATCAGTTACATGGAGCTTGATTAGACAGATATGTGCACTACCTATTCTAAAGTAACGTTAATTTTACCAGGTCATCACAGAAGTCACAGGCATCGCAGTCACTCCAAATCCCCAGAGAGGTGAGTGGCAGTGGCACAGCCTGAAGGAGCAAGTCTAATAATAACATTTTTATTCTTAAGTTTACTTGAAGGATTGCATATAGCAAAGTTTGCATGTACAGTACCATTCATTGACCACTTTAACTTCATATACTTTGTCGAGCAGGGTCCCCCCAGAGGTCTATACTTAATCCCCTCCTTTTTTTCCCCCCTTCGCAAAATAAAGAGAACAAAGCTGATGGATTTTTGCAGAATGTTCACCCATTATGACATGCCCAGAATAGGGTTCATGTGGTTAAATAGCTTCTTAGGGTTCTAGATTGTGTAAGGATGCCTAATGGATCTACTAACCAAACCAATACCATTATTTTCATTTATTCTTTTGACACCGGAGTTAAAAAAAAGAGTCACAAGAATAGTCGAAGAGGAAACGAGTGATATGTTTTTTTTCTTTTCATGGATTTTATTTTTTACTTATAAGCTGCCCAATAATGAACTCTTGAAGCTTGTATGAAGCTTTCTGATTACATCAGATAATGAAATCAATTGGAATTGTTTAGATATGGAACTGTGTTAAAATTATAAGCATCTGTATGTGCTTTATTCTGCATTCAGTTGGTGCTGTACAATGATGGTCTGTCATAACTGAACCTTTGTTACACAGTGGAGCAACCCGTATACAGCCAATGTTGTTCAGAATAAATGCAGGCAATACGTTTCACACTTTTGTACAGGCTGTACAGTGTATAATACATTTATTACAGAAATAAAATAACCCGCTGTTAGTTGTGCATCTGTGGGTTGTTTTATTGGCTCAAAATCAAAACAATGAAACTCATTCCATACAGATGTAATTACATCACAAATTTAAGTATTTAGCAGATGCTCTCTCAGAGTAACTTTAAAAAGTGTAGGATCAGAACCCTAGTTAAATACTACAAAGTATCTAGGTTAGCATATGAAACCTGACGAGAAATCAAACATAAATCTATCTAATGTACATAGCATCTGAACAAGTAAATGACATGCATTGATATATTCATTCATATATTAATTGTTGATAGACAATTCATATATTCATTGTTGACAGACTGTCCATATATTGATTAATTATATGTTAGTTGCATAATCTTTTGCCACGTTTAAATGTGGAACCTTGCTGATGTCAATGATATGACATTACAGATGATTATTTTGGTGTGCCAGGCTCCTCTTGAAGTGTAGCCAAGAAATGTTGTATTTCTGCACACCTTTTGTCCCTCCCCCTTCTTTGAATTTGTCTCAAAGTGTAGATACTATCGCTACGAAATTTGGAGGGTAGTGGTATTTCTGCTGCCCTTATGTGATACTCTACTGACATGTAGCCATCGTTTCCATGGAAATATAAGTGTTTTGCATACTTGGTGTAAACCATCTGTAACTCTTTTGGCTCTAGCTCACTTAATAGCATTTTCTTATATAGCCGGTCAGCTTTTGCCTTGTACTGAATTGACTCTGCATAAACACTGGCAAGGGCTACATTGAAGAATACAGAGAAGAATGGGGGAGAAGAATGGGGGTAAAGGGAGATAACTTCCTCATAGAGGCTGATGGCCCGATCAGTAAGACTTTTCTTCAGGACAATGTCCCTGCTGGTTGAAAAGATTTTCCATTTGTAGCATATTGCTCGATTCTTTTTCAGATAACGGTTATTACTTGGCCCATGGGGATGCCTTTCCAGAGCCTCTTCAGCCAAGTCAATAGCTTCATCGAAAAGTCTCAGCTTTCTATAAAGTTTCAGTAATGGTCTGATACCACTGTAGCTGCTCACAGGCTTTTGCAAGACTTTCTGAGCCAGCTCACGACGTGCTTCATTTTCAATCACTTTGCCTGTTTTGGCAAGTCGGTCAAGATAGATCGCAGCTAAATACAAATTATTTGAATCGTTTGTCATTGCAGTTTTCAATTTCTTCAAGGTCTCAGCTTCCTGAATTGGAGTGAAGTGCAGTGCAGCGGAGTGCATTGCACTTTTTGCTATGGCCAAGGCCTGGCTAGTGTGCCACTCCACTCTGTCAGGTTCCATACTGATAGCTTTCTGGAAATATTCTTCAGCTTTCTCTCTTTCTCGAAATGCATCAGGGTCCAGGCCTTTTCAGCATAGACCTCTGCATGGAGCTCATCTGGGGATGGATATTCCTGAAGCAGAGCCTCTACCTTTGACACATATTTCTGGCTTTTTGCTTGTTCTCCAAGGTGGAAGTGCAGCCAAGCCATGTTGCTGTAGTTCACCAGTAGCCAGGGACCCTCATCTGAAACGTTGTTTCTAATCTGGCGAAAGGCTTCGGCTGCCTTGCTGAAGCAGCACAAAGGGTCATGTGTAGTGGAACCCAGGGTCTCATTTTGAGAGCCTAATTGGTAGTGAATGTATGCCTGCAGGTTATAGATGTGACCCAGCCATTGGTATCCCACTTCAGCGCCAATGTCCTCTAGGTTATCTCGGAGAAGCAATAGTTTGGGTCTGCTGTAGTCTATCCCCCATGTGAAGTGACACTCCAGTGCCTCCAGCTGGGTCCTTAATGTTGTTTGACTGGTTGATGATAAAAGTCAAATAAAACAGACATTAGACTCATGGTGTTATTATTTGAGAAATGTCAACGGCAAATATTCCATGTGAATAGACCACTTGTCATTATTGTTTTCTTTGTAAAAACAAATACAGATAGAGAATTCTTTAGTGCTTACCTCATTGTAGTGCGTGTTAGTACTTCTTGTCAATGCCGTAATCTCTTGAGTAGGACTCCTAAACGTCTTTTATATCTTTGCCCTGGTCTGGGAGTGGCACCTTAAAAGTTCATGTTTAACTTACTATATGGTGCGATAAAAGTATGGAATTCGATTTGTTAGATTAGATTTGTACGTTGAGATTTAACTTTCGTTTCACTGGGCCCATAACCCGCACAGTGAATCTAACCCGCATATACCCGATTAGTGAGAGAATATACACGGTGGAAAATGTCACACAGGACACATGGATTTGCTCTCTTTGAAGATATAGAGACTTTCTGTCTTTATGTTGTTCCCAGAAATAGGGTTGTATACATTTTACCCCACAATATATCTAATGACCACAAGTCTGTCATTGACCGTTCTCTCATTATGGAGCTGTCATTCCATGTAATAAAATCTTCCTCCACAGCACACGTTGCTTACACACTGTTTACGGTTCACACACACATATATCTTGAGGGTACATCACATATGTTTTTGTAGGCCTACATGTCAAATTCAAATAGTCTCTCAAGTAACAAACAAAACATTTGTGATTGAGAGCACACACAAAAAACACTGCCAAATATCAGAGTATATAACATTCAGAGTATTGCCGTCTCTTTTTTTCACATAAAATTCCTTTTTGCTTTTGAGAAGTCACATCTTGTGTAGGTGGAGGATCGCACTTAGCTCATAGGGACACTTTCAATTCTGAGGATTAGGAACTTGACTCCAACTCTGGAGTTTCTACTCAAATGAAACCAAATCAAATCAGGGAAACTTGTAGAAAATAGAAAAAAAGAAAGGAAGATTTGTATTTATTTATTATCTGTTTGCTGTCACTGACATATTTAGACAGCTATGTATGATGTATACATTTTATCTTACAGCAATAAAACGTTCTTACTTTTTTAAATGTATGAACATAATTCTGGCATGTTCATTGTGAAGAGATTGGAGGGTCATCACCTCTATTCAGCTTTACATTTTTAATGATACACTCAAAAAGTCCTACAAAGTTTTAACATGTTGCAAGCAAGAAGCAATACAGTGTTTGCTAAGTGCTTGCTCATGGGGTAAATATTGGGTCTCTGTAAGAGTATGGTCTTGACCTGATCTAAGCATGTTGTTAGACATTACAACATAAATAGAATTGATTGATTCTAACCTTGTTGCATAATTTCTAGTGCATATTTTGGAAAATGTGTGTATTTGAATAGTAAACTGTAATGCAAGATAGCCTCCATCTATGTAATTTAGTGTATAACTAGACCATACCCGGTGAAGGGCGCAGGCGAAAGTACAGACCTTGCTGCTTGTTTCTCGCGCGAAACCCGCAAAACTTGGCAAGGTTATCTCCCATTGTTTGACACATAATGGCTAATAAAAAGCTGAGATTTTATGAAATTGAGAAAACGGGCTTCGCAGTTAAGTTCAGATGGTAATGGGCAATGGCTGTGTGCAAAATCAGATCAAGTGCTCCAGCCAGTGAGGAGAAACGGGCACACAGTTTTGCTGACCAAGACACCATGGCCACAGAGGTTTGTCAAATTATAGGAGGATATGACAATCACTTAATACTGAGTAACATGTTCACATAAACTCTCATAATCGCACATGTGTAGGCTAGAGTAGCCTTAGTTAAAATCCAACAAGACAGTGAACTGACATGGCCAGGTACACGTTGTGCACCTACACTCGCAAAGTCCCTCCCTTCCAGATAGGATCTCATCCAGCTCACCGACGTATTATCAAAACCTATTGCTTTTAGCTTATCGATCATAATTGGGTAATTAACGGTGTCAAAGGCCTTGTGGAGGTCCAGCTTGACCATGCCGCAAATTGCCATTGTCGACCTCTTGTTTGATATAGTCGTTTCAAATAGAGAAGGCACGTGTCAGTGGAGTGGGATTTTCTGAAACCAGATTCGAATTTGTAAATTAGATTTTTCTTCGTAAGATACTTATCGACCTGTTCAGAAACTTTTTTTCCATGACTTTCGAGATGGAGCTAGCCTAAGAATAGAAATAGGGCGGTAGTTGCCAGGGTCTAATTGGTTTCCTTTTTTGTACAGAGGGGTCACTCTTGCTTTTTTGAAGTCATTAGGGACCCGTCCCTGCCTTGAGTCCAGATTTATAACATAATGCAATGTGTTTTATCAGTGACCTATGGAGTGGTGCATATCAGACAAGATAAGATACTGTATACATTTATAGGCTCATTTAAAAGTTGATACGGCATTGACGTGGATTGTTTTATGTAAGTAATCTTTGGTAACCTCGTACAGAGTACACCAGAGTGATACAATAAAGTACAGCTGTAAAAAAAGAAAAGAAAAAGAAAAAAAAAGAAAGACAATTCTTGTTGTGAACGCAAGGACCTTACTCTAAAAGTAGTCTGGCATGTCTACCAAATTCATGCAGTTTTAACATAATTCAGCACAAATGTGTTGCAAGTTTCAATTCAATTGTACAATGTGTGGCCCTTCACACACTTTATCGAAGTCAGCATGCTCTGGAAATAAATGCTGCCCTAAACCTTAACCAATGTGGTTTGAGAGCCTCTACATTCATTCAGTTGTCAAAATAACTCTATGCTAAAAAAGGACAACATATGACCACTGATGATGACGTACTTTTAACGCGCCGGAAACTTGGAGCATGTAGCAAAAGAAAAACTAGCAAGCTTGCTGCGGACAACGAGAATTTTATCTGCATTTCACGGCTTGTTGACGTTTCTGTGAGTTCTCCAAAAAGCAGCAGGTTTACTCGCGGTGCAGAGGCCACGTCTGTTCATTTACTCTGGCTTGGAAAACCGCCCGGTAGAGACTGATCTTTTTGTGACCATGGATCTGTTCGCTAACATGCTAGCTCCTCCACAGTGTTGCCATGTCCGCTTATAATAAGCCACTTTGGGCTTGTTTTTCTGTGAAGTCGCTTGTAAATATTGTATGTTTTTTTAGGGCTTAATTCGTTTCTAGTGTAGTTGCTTATTTGGGCTTGTTTCCTAATGTTGGTTAAACCAGTGTTTCTCAAACCTTTTCATGTCAAGGACCCTAATCAAATTAATATGTATTTGTCCACGGACCCCCATCTGAAAACATTTTGTCAGGGAACCCCCCCCCCCCCCCCCCAATACCAGATTTGTGTTGTTAAAATCTTTCCAAGCTTGTAGATTGGCTATTTTCAGAAAGCCGACGTAGGCTTCTTTTGGGCTTGTTTTCATAGACCTGGTTGCTTGTTTCTGTCGCAAAACCTGGCAACCCTGCACCTCCTCCTCACCAACAACAACATAGCGTTCTGTATATGTATGTATGTTTGTGTCTTTACAGATGACAATGTGATTATGACACGGGGTTGACAGCCACCACATCACTCCTCCGGTGCATGCACTGTGGACACTTTCTCTTGGTCGCAGGAGGAGGAGGTGAAGGAGGACAGGCAGGAGGAGGAGGAGGTGAAGGAGGACAGGCAGAGAGTCCCCTGTCTACAGGGATGGACACCTGGACCCCGAATCCTCGGGCGAAGCCTTTCATTCCTCGCCAGCAGCGCAGCCTGTATCTCACCTGGAAATACAAACTGACCAACAAACGGTCGATCCGCCGCTTCTGCCAGGTCTGTAGCAACTCACACACAGCTTTTTATGCACTGGTGTGTAAAGCAATGCATGGTTCTCAAACTTTTTCATGTCAAGGACCCCCAAAATGATATGTATTTGGCCGCGGACCCCCATCTCAAAATATTTTGTTCCAGGGACCCCCAGGAGCAAAGATTTTAGTTACAAATGTTGGCTTTAAAATATGGCAGATTTCTTTTTTACTTGTGAAATGGGACATTCTGCATAATCAGTACTTTTACTTTTGGTACTTTTAAGTATATTCTGATGCCGATACTTTTGTACTTTTACTCAAGTACATTTTGAATACGGGACTTCTGCTTGTAACAGAGTATATCTACATGGCAGTATTGATACTTTTACTTAGTAAAACATGTGAGTACTTCTTTCATCACCGCTCAAGAGTGTACAAATGGCACCATTGGTTCCATTTTGTACACTGTCTGTGTACTATCCCTAAGGGTCCATTTGATATTAATCATTTGGCTGGGGACCCCCGGAAGTCTGGAACCCCCTCAAGAGCCCTGGATCCCACATTGGGAACCACTACATTAGACTACCTTGATTTGTTTGGTTACATTTGCTCATTCTCAGAGTTACAAATCAATCAATTAACACTTGAGTGCATGACTATGTTAATTTGAGGAAATTACCTTCTGGGTATATTGATGTATGAAATGTGATTTAGCCAGCCACATTGAAAAGTAATTTAAAAGTGATTAATCTGCTTTAAATATATGTTTGTCATTACTTTGCAGGCAGGTGCCGTTCTATTTCTATTAGTTACTGTCATCGTCAACATCAAGCTCATCTTGGACACAAGAAGAGTAGCCAATGAAGAAGAGGCAGCTCAGGAGTATGGTGAGACAGACAGTTGATTGTCTTTAATTTGTTGTCATTTGTCTGTGACTCTGTTGCTGGATACGAGTTGTTACACTTTCAACCTGGACCCATCCCATTTGAGGGTCAGATGAGATTGTCATTTCATAAAGCAACACACAAAAATGTTGAAGGAATGTTAATTTGATTGCCTGTTAAAGTACGGGGGGGGGGGGGATCACAGGTCTACTTGACCTGCTGAAAGCCAAGGTATATGACTGACCTTCATAATGACAGAAGAGATTCATTCAGTCAGGGGTTTAAGTGTCTTCTTGCAACACTTCGACAGGAACCTGGAAACTTATGTTTCCCCAGGCAGTGAGCTTCTCTACTCATTCAGGGATTATTAACGACAAAACATTTATTTTTTGTCGTTAATAATTTCAATACAATTGGTATTATTAAAGGGGAGACATTATCAACGTTAAGTTTCCAAACTTTTTGTGGGCAGTTTGTTGTTCAGAAGGCAAAATGCATGGCACCTCTTTACATTACAATTCAAATGAAGTACTGCTAAATAAAGTAACTGATTATCACCAGCAGATGGCAGCAGTGTCTAATGTGTAGGTGCACCAGTCCTGAAAAAGCCACATACTGGTGCAATTTAACAGTATGAGGTGTGTATTCATTGTTTTAGCAACAATCCTGAATTACACATTACAGAGATTTGTTCCATTCATTTGCCACTCAGAAATAGGTCCACCATTATCATTTTCCAATATAGACCAGGTTCAATATGCATAACATTTTTAAGACCATATTCATGGATGCAACCCACATTTTTGCTAGTTGCTAGTTTACTCTGTTTAGTCTTAACATATTCACCGCCAAACACGGATATATCCGTCTTTTTTGGGGGGAAAAACGTCCATAACCCAAGATAACGTGATCCGAAGATTTACTGCTCCATCCACTTCCTGGTTAACTTATTACTTTAAAATCCTGTATCTCGGCTCCTGTGTACTTTTTTTTTAACTATGTATTTTTGGCGAAACATGCTATTTTCCACTGGGTATAACAAGAGAACGGGAGGTCACAATGATATTTTTTTTTCATGGAAGCACAGTGATTTCCTCCGTGATTAGCAACCATCAGGGTATCGATCATACTGGAGATAAATATTCTGTGGTTCTTGAAAAATGTGTCAAAATGCTTAACAGAATGCTTAACTGGCAGAAGCTACCTGCCCACATTAGAAAGCCTCTGGCAGTGAATGTGTTCATCTCAGTCTGTTATTTTCAGTGTAATTCAGTAGGTAAAGAAAGTAACCCTTATGATGTCACAGAAATCAGAGCCTGTCATCCTGACAATCAAACGTTATTGTTTTAGTTATTGGCACTTTAAAAAAAACTTTATTGTTTTAGTTATTGGCATCTCACTATGCAACGGATCTTGGGAAATAAGAAAGTCTAATAGTGATGTGGCCTCCCTGTCCAATCTTTAGGTATTGATTACTATTGATGGAGTTACTGTGTGTAGATTGGGAATGAAGCTGCACAAATCACAATGCTGTGTTCAGTACACTACAGGCTGGCTGCGTGTGGGGCCTGTGGGCATGTAGGCCAGTGTGGGGACGTCTCCCTTGGCCAAAATAAAATGCCAATTTTTATAAACTTTATTTTTATAAACAACTGTACTAATAACAAAAGTGCTTCACAAGAGCAATGTTGTGTAACTGATTTTCTGCTACTTGTTGTGTTGCATTCTGAATAAAACCTTATTTATTTTGTTTCCATTTACACATTACTTTGCTGCTGCCTACTAATTTGTGTCTAATGTTCTTACAGAGGATGCCATACCCAACATGGAGACCCCACGCCGGCCGGCCGGTGGACGCAAGGTTCTTGACATTGAGGTTTACTCAAGCCGTTCCAAGGTGTATGTGGCGGTGGATGGCACCACTGTGAGTCTGATTTAGCCATGAAGTTCTTTTAATGTTGGATATTACAGTTGACAGAAAATAGAATATATTGCATTGTTAACCCATTAACACATTCCATGCCAGAGTTTAATCTCATAATGTACTCACCAGTGCCAAGGTTTTATTGTTGTTTTTTTCATGTCGCCATAGACCCCGCTAAATCCGTTAAAAAAATGCGTTCATTTGGTTCTACACACACAGGGGATCTGTGTGCGACGAGCAGTGAAAACCGCGTCCCCTTACGTTCCGCCATCTTGAAGCTACAGCGGTGAACGCTAGACAGTGATCAGTGAGGGGAAAAACAACAACCGAGATAATCGACTTTAAAACCGGATCCCAGACAGGAAGCGGATACGATCGGAAAAAACGGAACCCGGTTAATTTCGTATCCGGTCGTCCTACCGGAACCGGAAGGGGATCAAAAAATTTGGAAAGTGCACTTTTTCGAATTAACGCGGATTTTCAAAATTTCACCAGTTGGCGTAGATCTACGCGATTGGCACGTGGCGGCTTTTAATCGGTTCGCGTAGATCTACGCGACTGGCAGTCAATGTCCTGAAGCCGATTCTACAAATGTCTTCTAAATCCCAACAGTTTTCTGAAAAACTTATGTTTCTATATCAGTGGTGCTCAAACTTTTTCATGTCAAGGACCACCCAAAATTATATGCATTTGGCCCCGGACCCCCATCTCAAAATCGTTTCTTCCAGGGACCCCCCAGAAGTAATGATTTGAGTTAAAGATGTTCGCTTTAAAAGAATATAAATATATTAATTTGCACACATTTTCTACATTTTTGAATAGCCAAAGCGTAAAATAATGCTTTTTAGCTCAAATCAAAAAATGACACACATGCGTTCCAGGTCTTAATGGGTGAAAGCACAAAAGAACATCATCTGTGCTTCACTATCATTGTTTGCCTAACCACTTAAGCCATACTTTGTTGTACGATGAGTAGTGAAAATAGCTGATGCAAGCTCATAATGCGTTGAGAGCTTATAGATTGGTTATTTTTATTTTTTCCCAGGTGCTGGAGGACGACATGCGGGAACAGGGCAGAGGCATTCATGTAATCGTTCTCAACCAAGCTTCTGTAAGCATCCATGTAGCCCTGATTTGTAACTCTTAAGGTTTTATTTCTGCAGAATTTATTTTTTTTGCGTTCTTTGATTTCCAGCGATGATGACTCATGTATTGTTGTGTTGTTTTGTTTGTCTATTTTCTTGTGTTCATTTTTATAAACTATTTTATTATCAAGTCTACCCGTGGCCTCCATCTTGTCTTAATGTCTCGTATTATTTTATAGTTCAGCCTGTAACTATTTTTATTGTTTGTGTGTATTCTTCCATAGGGTCATGTGATGGCCAAGAGGATCTTTGACACCTACTCTCCCCATGAGGATGAAGCTATGATCCTCTTCCTCAACATGGTGACCCGGGGACGTGTCCTCATCTTCACCATCAAGGTCAGTCACTTTCATGCTTTCTTGTGATTTAAGAAGAATGAAAATGTTCTTTACATGGTACATGTTGTCTGGCTCTTCTTTGGTTGTAATTTAGCCATGCCCTAATAGTTTTTCCAGTGGTACGTTTTGTTGATTTATACATTACAACAAAAATAACCTATCTTCAACTGAAAAAAGTTGACGTAACTTGCATGGCTTTATTTTTCTGTTGAAGATGCATAATATTTGACAAACGACAATAACATATGGCAAGTATGAATTAGTTATAAGAGTTTATAGGCCAGAAGCATCGTGGAGTTTCTTTTGATTTAAACACTCGACCAACCTTAGCTAGCCTCTAATGGATCAGTGAAATATTATAAAAAATAATAAATATATTTCAAAAGGAGACCATACATCCTGTAGGCATCATTTTAGTAATCATGTTCAGACTACAGAGTCACATTTTGTGGATTCTTCAGTGGATTCTTGCGTTTGTTATTAGTCCAGTCGGTAGAGCACTTACCTTCCTATGGACCACGTGGTTCTGGGTTTGATCTCAAGCACAACCAACGTATGAGTAGCACCTCAGCAATCCATCTCCCAGGGGTCTAGTGCATTAAACGGGGATAGACACCCTCTTTCTTGGCCGATACCGACAATAAACCACTCTGACCTACTTACTTAACAGTACAGTACATGTTTGTTTTTTGGGCAGGATGAGGGCACATTTCACCTTAAGGATGCTGCTAAGAACCTACTGAAGGGCCTGGGCAGCCAGGTGTCACTCAACCTCGGCTGGAGGGACATGTGGACTCTGGTGGTGAAGAAAGGAGGTAGAGGAACAAACTTACATTTTTTGTGTTCCACCATCCAGGAAGTTGCTTGTTTTTTCTAAGTGATATTTTTACTACAGCTTTGTCTTTTTCACGCAGTCATTCACTCTTGCGCTCACTTACTCCCTCACTCACCTACATAAACGTGTGTGTGTGTGTGTGTGTGTGTGTGTGTGTGTGTGTGTGTGTGCGTGCGCTGCAGGTCAGGTATATGGAGAGAAGCACTCCAAGTCTCCTACGCTTTCTACCTGGGGAGACCCTGTGCTATTGAAGACCGAGGTGCAGCTCACTGCCTCTGAAGGTACGTTAAAGTCATGTCTTTTTTTTTTGTCACTTGGAATTTTTATTAAATTTTTCACACACATACAATGTACAAAAGAAGAAAATAAAAATGAAATGAAACAAAAAGAAGATGAACAGGACCCACAAGACATACAAGGACAAAAACTAAAAGAAAAGACAAACACTTCGGAACCAAACACTGATCATAATTGTCCTTTTGTTACTCGTGTTACTTCACTTAGATAGTGTTCACGTAGATTAACCATTTTGTCCATTTCTTTTCCATTTGTGCCTCCTGGAGCCTCAATCGTAGCGTCATGTTTTCCATAACATATATTTCCTCCACTAGATCTTTCCATTGTTTTTTTGTGGGTTTGTCAACCTGTCCCCATTTCCTTGTGATACATTTCTTCCCTGCTGCCAATAGAATCTTAACCAGATACCTGTCTCTCATCCGTATATTACCCGAGTCTAAGTCACACAGATATAACACTTTACTATCCATAGGTATCTCATATCCTAGTATCTTCTGGAGTTGTCTATGTATCATTTTCCAAAAAGATTCAATCTTATGACATTTCCAGAAAACATGTGAATGGTCTGCATTCTCCTCTCCACATTCCCTCCAGCATTGAACCTGTTTCCCTAGTTGTTTACTCTTAATCTTGGGTGTTATAAAGAACCTAATTAAATTTTTCCAGGAGAACTCCCTCCAGACTCGTGAATTGGTGGATGTTTGATGTGCCCTCCACATATTTGCCCATTCTTCTTCTGTAATTGCTATCTCAAGTTCAGTCTCCCACTTTACTTTTACATAATCCGTTGTATGTTTGTTTTTCATAAATGTTCGGTATAATCCCGATATAACCCGAACTTCCTTACTCGAGTATGCATTTATAATCATTTGGACCACACCATTCACTTCTCCAGAGGGTGTCCCCCGGATTTCCTTTGTATAATAGTCTCTTAGTTGTAGGTACCTATAAAAGTCGTGTTTATCTATATCATATTTATCACTTAGTTCCTTAAAACTCTCCAGCTGCCCCTTTTTCACCAAAGTACACCACGCTGTCATGCCCTTGTTCTGCCATTGTTTAAATCCTTTATCATATTCAACCGGTCTGAAAGCACTGTCAGCGGCTATCCATTTTAATTTTTTAATTTCCTCTTTTAATTTGTATTTTTTAACTATTTTATACCAAATCTCCAATGTAAATAATGTGATTGGGTCAATAAGGTGTTTCTTTTTTTTGAATAAATCAATGTCTCCTAGTAAGCTCTGGATTGGTGTATTCCCAACTTTCCCTTCAATAACCTTCCATCTGGAGATGTAGTCAGGATTACACCAACATATAGTATATCTCAGCTGAGCAGCTTGATAGTACATTTGCAAATTGGGCAGACCCATTCCCCCCTTATCTTTTGGTAGCTGAAGGGTCATAAATTTAACCCTAGGTTTTCCTCCTCCCCAGACAAATCTAGAGATCAATCTATCCCATTGTGTAAATTGGCTTTGGGGGACCTCTACTGGCAGGGCCTGGAATAGGTATAACAATCTAGCCAGAATATTTATTTTCACAGCTTCTATTCTTGAGTTAAGGTCTAGTGGCAAAGTGGTCCATCTTTCTATATCTTTACGGATTTTCTGATCTATTCCGGTGTAGTTGGCCTTATACAGTGTGGAAATACTTTTAGTTATGTTAACACCCAGATATTTAATACTTTTTTGCTTCCAATTAAAGTCATAGGATTCCTTTATGAGTGCATTTGGGGTATAATTTAGTGCTAGAATCTGAGTTTTAGCTATGTTAAGCTTGTATCCGGACAATCGACCAAATGCTTCTAATATATTGGTTAGCACGGGGAGTGAATCATTAGGTTGTCCAAGGAATGTGATTATATCATCGGCAAAAAGCCCTATACGTTGTTCTCTGCCCTGGACCTCAACGCCATGGATACCCTCATCTTGTCTAATGGCCTGTGCCAGGGGCTCTATGAAAAAATCGAACAGCGCTGGTGAAAGGCAACAGCCTTGGCGCGCAGAGCGCTGTAGATAGAACTTTTCGGATAAACTTCCATTAATTTTGATTCTCGCTGAGGGCTGTTGGTATAATGATCTTATGCTTTGTACTGCCTCTTTGTTAAACCCAAATCTTGTCAACACAGCATATAAGAACCCCCAAGAGACCCTATCATACGCTTGAGCAGCATCTATGCTCACTATTAATGTACTTGTTTTTGTCCTTTGTACCTTATCCACAATGTGTATAGCTCTTCTGATACTGTCATGGGTCTGGCGACCCCTAATAAACCCAGTCTGATCTTCATCGATCAGGTCTGTCATGAGATCAGCCAGTCTTTTGGACAAAATTTTTGTATACATTTTGTAATCTACATTTAAAATGGATATCGGTCTATAGCTGCTACATTGTTCCTTATCTCTCCCCTCTTTTGGTAGGACTGTAATTATTGCCTCTGACCATGATGTTGGGATTTTGTGTTTTTTCAGTGTCCAGTTAAAGGATGTTAATAATAGGGGTGCAAGCTCTTCCCTATACATTTTGTAGAATTCAGCAGGAAAGCCATCACTCCCAGGCGCTTTGTTATTCTTAAATGAGCTGATTGCCTCCATTACCTCCTCCATTGTTATGCTTGCTGTTAGTTTATCATTTTGTATTTTCCCAATTGAAGGCAGGTCCAGCTGTTCCAAATATGCTCTCATTTCCCCTTCCTCTACTTCCTTGGGCTGTGCATATAACTCCTCATAGTAGTTTCTGAATATTCTCTCTATTTGTTCAGGAACACATGTCAGTTCATCTGTCCGAGGGTCTCTAATTTGGCATATGCTACTCAAAACCTGCTGTTTGCGTATCCGCTTAGCTAATAGTTTGGTGGCCCTTGACCCTGCTTCATAGTAGTTCTGTTTTAGATACCTATTATTTCTTTCAATCTCGTCAAGTTGTGTTCCTTTTATTTTTGTTTTCAATTCTTGTATTAGTTTGTATACCTCCTCCTTCTTTGTTTTCTGATATTCCTGTTCTAGTTCCCTCAATTTGTCATTGTTTTTCCTGTAGATTTCTAACTTGGCCTTCTTAACTATTACTGATTGCACTATCAATTTACCCCGGATAACTGATTTCATGGCATCAAGAATTACTGTAGGGTCCACCTCTCCATTATCGTTTTCTTCTATATATCTTAGCAACTCAACTTTAATCTCCTCCTTCCTTTGCTCATTATTTAACATTCCCAAATTGAGTCTCCAGACTGTTTGTCGTCTCCTGTTATTCAGTCTCAACTTCAAAGTCACTGGGTTATGGTCTGACACGTCCGCCCCTCCAATCTCGCATTCTGTAACTCTATGACTTTCATTTGTGTTTATAAAGAACTGGTCTAATCTTGAATGTACTTTATGAGCTGCAGAGAAGTGGGTAAAATCAATTACTAAGGGGTGAAGATATCTCCATATGTCTATCAGTCCCATCTCCTCTAGCGATGTGTTTACAAATTTTGCTATTTGAGTTTTCCCCCTTTTTGAACTTGACGTATCTTTTTTATCACATAAAACCGTATTAGTATCTCCTCCACAAATCAAAATCCCACTTGTTTCCAAGGCTATGATATCAAACAAGGATTTGAAGAAATTCTTATCACTTTCTGGAGGTGCATATATATTTACCAAGGTTACCGGTTCATTTTCCAGTTTTCCTTTTACTATAATATACCTCCCCTCTTTGTCTTTAATTTCTTTTTCAAAAATAAAATTGATTGTGTTAGATATCAAAATTATAACACCTCTTCTAGGGCCCTCTCTATATGAACTATAATATGAATTCCTATAACCAAATCTTTTTAATTTCTCATGTTCCGTTTTATTTAGATGAGTCTCTTGTAAAAAATAAACCTGCATTTTTTCCTTCTTCAGTTTTGTCATCACCCTTTGTCTTTTTATGGGGGAATTCAGACCATTCACATTTAGTGACATAATTCCAACCACATCAGTCATCATAGTACCTCCTATCTCTTCTTGTTACATGTAACCCTTGTTCAGTCATTCCATTTTGTTTGCAACCAGGTGTCAGCTCCACATATATAAGACATAAAACAAAAAACACGTAACACAACCTCCAAACACGGGGTAAATCCTCCGTGACCCCTAAACCCTCATAACAGGGTGCGGGGGTAAGCCCCGTCTTGAACGGGGGCCCCTCCCTAGGCATACTAGTACTAGACCCAACCCTTGGGCTTCCCCAGTGCCTAGCCATCCTCCTCTTAATAAGAAACCTCTTGGTCGGTATACATTATCCCATCAAAAATAAAGTACAGAACAAAAACCATTCCGTTTTCATCAAAACCACAATTTGTAATAAAGTCCCCACATTAAGTTGTATTTGTACATTAAACAGCCAATCTTATCGTAAGGGTGGGCTAATTTTCTATGTATTGTATTAATATGACGTCAATTTTTATCATTCGCCTCCTTAATTATTTTATCTTCCCTCGCCATTTTTCTTTTCCCCCCCCCTCCCCCACAGTCACTTCAACTCAATGTTTACCTCTTGTTTCCAGCAAAAAACATTCCTTATCTTCTTTTAAAACTTTTCAACCTTTCCGAAGCTCGATTCTTTGCACCTTTCGCCCGTTCCACTCTCTGCCACTGCTCGGATCCATGGTTCGATCTCGGGCTCCTCTCCGCCTCTGCTGCCGCCGTGGCCGCTCGACTCGGCTCCTCCGCTGGCGGTTCCTCCGCTGTCGGCTCGGCGAGTCCCTCCTCCTCCATCGGCGAATCTGCGCTTGTGTCCCCGATCGGCTCGCTCTCCATGAGGCCCCTCTCCTTCAAGACCCGGGTGACGTCCTCCGCGCTGTTGTAGGTCCTCGTCCCCTCCGACCAGTGGATCTTCATCCTTGTGAACGGTGTATTGAAACGGATTCCTTTATCTTTTAGTATTTTTTTTGCTGGAAGGTAATCTCTTCTCATACGAACGATTTCGGGGGGGTAATCATGATCAAAACCCAGACGCTTGCCTTCCACTTGGATGTTCGCCTCCCAGGCCTTTCTCAATATCATTTCTTTCATCTCAAATTGTAGGAAGTTCAGCACAATGGACCTGGGAGAAGCAGACGGGTCATTCGGCTTCTGTGTGAGAGCTCTATGTCCCCTCTGCAACTGAAGTTGGGTTCCTTCGGGTAGACTCAACTCGGAATGAAATAATTGATCCATATATTTCATTACCGATTCACCTTCTGTCTCCTCTTTCAAATTAAAGACCCTCACGTTGTTTCTCCTGGCTCTTGTCTCGAGTTCCAGTAATTTAGCTTCTAAAATCTCCACCTGGTCCACCATTACCAACAAGGCACCGTCCGCTCCTGATCTCCAATCTTCTACCTCTGAAATGCGTGTTTGGGACTCGTGCATGTCCGCCTTCAGCGCCGCTATCTCTCCGTCGTGTCTTTCCGCCTGTCGGTCTACCTCCATGCGAAAGTTAGTAATTTCTTCCTTCATTTCTTTCATTATTCCTTCTTTGAGCGAAGTTAAGTCTCGCTGCATTTCTTGTTTGAAAGATTTTAATTCCGCCGTCACACCAGCGAGTCCCACCCGCAGCACTTCCTTGATTTCCTCGTCCATGTTTTTTTTCTTCGCGTCTTCTCCCCTTCTTTCCCCTCCGTCGTCGTCGATGAGTCCGATGCTTTAATCCTCTCTTGTGGTTCTTAAAATGTTTCTACGTCTTCTTCTTTTAAGTAGTATTCACTTTTCATTCATTTTTTCCCATTTTGGTTATGTTTCTGCCGTGTTGTTTTAACCGACTCTAGAGAGCTATCTAACTAAGCTGCTCCTCTCTCCGCCATCTCACCGGAAGTCGTTAAAGTCATGTCTATTTATTAAATGTCTTGAATTAACACATTGATTGCCAAGATCGCATTGATGCGTTCTTTCAAATCCATCGCTTGCTTGCCAGCAATTCAAAAGAACGCATTGATGCGTTCTTTTGAATTTTCATTGTTTAATCTGTGATCGCGCGGGTCTGTTTATTTTTCATCAGCACTTTCGTTTTCCACTTACGTCACACTCACCCGGAGCCGGATGTATAACGCAGATTTCGTTTCCGGGTCACATTGTTTTTCTCCGGTCATTTTCGGCCAGAATAGGGAAATACACGTTTTTTCACACGGTATAACAAACAAACGGACAGCTCAACTTCTATTTTCTTTGGTCCGGGTGACTAACAGTCATCGTCGTCGTGTATCGTTTTCAGGCCGATCCGGGGATCAGGGATTGTCGAAAACATAACATCCGGTGAATGACCGGATGTGACGTGGGCATGTTTGGGAGGGGGCGAGCGAGGTGATCAATGTTTGGATTTGCTGCTCTCTACTGGTGGAACTGTCGTATGTGCTTAAAACCACAATCAGAGAATTTATTTGAATGAAAAATTACAAAATTTAAAAAAATAAAAAAACACGCAAATTGCTGGCACAGGGGTGAGTACATTATGAATAAACTCTGGCAGTCAATGTGTTAAAAAAAATCTTCATCTCTTAAGAGCATAGGTATGCATGGATTGTGTGTTTACAGTTGTTTATGTGTTTATATCTGTATACTACATTTCTGTATATAAGAGTTTTGTAGAGGTCAGCATTATGTATAAAAGGAAAAGAACAAAGATTGTGCTCTAATGCCATGTGATGTTAACTGGTACATTCACAGAGGCAGAGTGCCACTGGGCAGACACAGAGCTGAACAGACGACGGAAACTCTTCTGCAGCAAAGTGGAGGGCTACGGCAGCATCTGCAGCTGCAAGGACCCTGCTCCCATCGAGTTTAGCCCTGACCCCGTAAGACAGCCACTTCAATTCTCACTGCTTTAGCTCTTTTCTAGGTTATGCACATGGTGCCAATTTCAATGCCAAATTGATCTTAAATTTCATGGTAAAAAGTCTCTTCATAAAAGTTAACAAAACAACATAAACTACATAAACATTTCATGTTATGAAACATAAAATTACATTGAAATTGTGGAAATGTGCTGATATTTTTCTTTTTGCTATAGTGTCACGCTGTGACCTAATGGTATTTAAAAAAACATACCAAGTTATAGTACTTGTCTATAGCAATAATAAGTCCAATTATCATCTTTCTTATTTCAGCTACCCAACAACAATGTCTTCAACGTCCCTGTGGCTGTTATCGCAGGGAACAGACCCAACTATCTCTATAGGTAAGGGTGTGGCAATGATAGTGATAAATGTAAAGGTAATTAAAACGTTATAATGATTGAATGCCGAACCAGAGATTTATTTTGGTCCGGTGGAACCATAAAAGGTCCCCTCTAGCTTAATGAATAGAGAATAATGGTCAAATTGCTGCACAGTGAAATCCTGAGTGTTAATTTATCCATTTGTACACATTTCTACCCTCTCTGCATCAAATGAACACTCACAATTTACTGAGTAGGTTTAAGTGTTTTAAACTTGTGTAAAAGTGTATGCTCTCTCAGCATCTGAAAATGGTTTGGGAAGAAAACGATCCCTAATGGTTCTTCTGTGTTCAGAATGCTGCGGTCACTTCTCTCAGCTCATGGCGTCAACCCACAGACGATCACTGTCTTCATCGATGGATACTATGAGGTACGGGGTGTTTTCCTCTTGTTTCTCGTGTTTCTTTTTAGAAACTTAATGTTTATAATCCAGTTTGACTGGCAGTAACGGTCTGTGTGCATGCTGGATTGCTGGTAACCATAAGTATGTTTTTCTCCTTTGTGTGTGGGTGACACAGGAGCCTATGGATGTAGTGGAGCTGTTTGGACTGAAGGGAGTTCAGCACACACCCATTAGCATCAAGAATGCCAGAGTGTCCCAGGTAATCAACAGTTCTCCCCACTCTAAAAGTTTAACACTTTAATACTCTATTAAACGCCTACGTAGTCCAACTGACGTCCACTCCACACTTTGTTTAGACAGGGTAGTAAACGACATAATTCAACATCATTCAGAACCTGGTCAGTGCCCGTGAGAACTTGGTCCGGCTGTTCATGCACCTCCCAAGATGTTCTGACAGAATCGCGTGTGATTGGTCAGACGTGGCTGTTTGATTGATTATTTTATAGACAGAAATGTAAAACAGCACGAGTACAGTCAACACTTTGTCTAAAAGGATAACGCCAAAAAACAGTACTGACTGACTGAGTTGGCAGGGACTGGCGTTCAGAACTCGGAACTGTTCTGTGGCAGTATAAAAGACTTAAGTCCTCTCTCCAGACTTTCCAATACCTAAAAAAGTTATTGTTCGGTTGGAGTATGTTGCTGCCATTAAACGTAATTGCTTGTAATTAAATCTTGGTAAGTTCAAACTGGAAAAACACTGAATAAAATGTGTACTGTATGTAAATCCTCCCACACAGTTGTACAGTTGATTGTGGATAAAGTTTGAATTGCCATTACCGTAACAAATTGGGATTTCATGTTTGAATAAATAACCAACTATAGACATACTACAGCTGAAAATAAACCAAATAACCAGCAGATGAAGAAGTTGTAACGGTTAAAAACAACTATGCCTAAAATGTAACGCCTAAATGTAACGTTTGATTTTGGAAACACCAACGTCACAAGCCTCCCAACTCATCATCTTTTCCTCCTGCAGCACTACAAGGCCAGTCTGACTGCAACTTTTAACCTACACCCAGTGAGTACTGCAATTGCAATGAATTTCCCTTCTAATGATTGTCACAGCAAATCAAGGTAGTCTAATGTTTGAAAAACAGACGATGCAAATATATATGTTGTTGCTGTCGGGCAGAAACCTTGTAGCTCCATATTTCAACTTTTTATGTTTTTTGCCCCCGTAAATTAATGCCCTACTTCATACAAAAGTGTCACTCAAAAGTTGTGAAAATGGCAGATCTACAAGCTCACAACACGTCGCATTGTAGATCGGCTATTTTCAGTATTATACCACTATAATGTTTTTAGTATAATAATAAAAAAGCAATGTTTTTGGACATACAAGCCAAGGCTTCCACCCAACAGCAACAATATATAAGTGTGTAGCCTAGACATGTACTACTTATTTGAGATGCATTCTCTGCTGTATTCTTTTGCCGCCATGCAGTCAAATTTGTCTGTTGACTAACTAGATCAAACAGTTGAGGATGAAAGGCCAGACCGCACCAATGCAACTAGTCGCAACTCCTTGCAACAAAACTGTTTTAAAGCCAGTTCACCTTGCAACTGCCATTGGGAATAATGGTTGCAAGTAGTTGCATGTTGCAAGCTGTTGCATTGGTGTGAACTGGCCTTAAGATGCAATGTACTCACCTTTTTATAGCACAATCTGACAAGGACTACAATTGGAAAAAATATGTTACAATATAAACGGGTGACTTATTTCTCTTAATCAGGAGGCCAGTTTTGCCATTGTCCTAGAAGAAGACCTGGACATCTCCATTGACTTCTTTAGGTAGGCTGCTCAATATATCTACACAACATTGTGCATTGCTATCTGTATGTAAACACTGAGTTTGATGAAGGGCATATTCTCATTTAGAGGAATCTGGTGGTGGAATTGTAGCACAGCAAGGCAGGGTTGTACTGATACACACTGGCTGAACCTTTCTATTGAGGCTGTAGTCTTCTTATACTGAGAAGAGAACTCATCAGCTTCATTGGAATAGTTCAGAATGGTATTTAGTTGTATTTTGAAACTGCAGTTTACTTGTATGGTCTCATCATACCCCTGTTTAAGGGTCAGCTTTATTCTTGTGTGTTATTTCTTCATCTGCAGCTCTATGTGATGAATTATTGAATTGGTTTTTACATTGAAACGTCTTATTGTAATAAATATGCATGTTCTGATATCAGAGTACATCCCCAACTTCATCTTTAACATGAAGTTCAAAACATTGTTGACCCTTACATGTGATCGCCACCAGGTGGCAGTAAATGCACAGCTGTGGAGCCCACATCAGCTCTGTTATGAACTTCAGTGTCCCTTTGTTTGACAGCCACGGCTTTGAAATGGATTTGTTGCTGTAAATGTGCCAGCTCCCCCGCTGGGACGCACACCCTTTTTGAAGCATTGACTTCAAATGGCTTCCAATCGTTCCCAGCTGTCGTCTGGCTTAGTTTTAATGCCAGTTTGCCTCGGTAAACATGCTCTCTGAAATTAGTTTTAGACATTCAATTAGGAAGCAGCGAAAACCAAAGCTGGCCCTCCCGTGGCGGACGACAAGCCTTTTTCTTTTTTTTTGTTGTTGTTTGTTTATAGCTAAATGCACGGCTCGTCTACATCCACAGATGCGCTTACCGGCACCAGAGGCATGTAAATGTGTTTTTCATAGTTTGGTGTCGCCGTCTGTTCATTGGGGGCACAAAGAGTTCAGGTAAAAAAGTTGGCTCACAGTTTTAACGTTTTGCGCCCCTGGTCATTCGACCAGTGAGCACACAGACCAACAAAATCCAAATGTTGCGTGTTCGAAACCGGTTCAAGACCTGTGTCACAAGTGTGACTGCCTCCTTTACCTGTCTCCTTTTACTGTACTATACAATTTATATCAAACAATACGCTCCATGCAACATCGTAGTGCTTGGTACAAAATTAATTTCCACAAGGACAATAAAGCATCTATCTACATACGTACGTACGCACCTATCTACATTTTCCTCGCTTTTTCCACCAATTGAAATACTTTGTGGTGTGCAGACTTACTTTGATGCTACTGTACTACACAATAAAAAAAAATGCCACACAGAAAAAAAACACATGATGCTGTTGATGATGATGTGGTCGTAATGATGGATTTTGTGGTTTTCTGGGCCAGACTAGTATCTACTCATTGAATGAAATGAATGACTTCTGTTGCGATGGTGATCGATCAATGATAATGATGATATTTCCTGCTGCTCTGAGACGGACACCCGTTCATGATGGCTGTTATTGCTTTTGCTGCTAAGCACTTTGCTGTTATGAACGGTACAATGTTTGCTTCATTGTCGCTTTAGTTTCCTGAGTCAGACCATCCACCTGTTGAGTGAAGACGACAGTCTGTACTGCATCTCAGCCTGGAACGACCAGGTCAGTGCCTGCCGGCTGATTTTCTGAACGTTTTAAGTAGGGCTGGGCAATTAACCGAAAATATGTCGATACCGATATTTAGAACCAATAACTGACTTATAACCGAACAATCGAGAAACTATGTTTTATATATTTTGTTCTATCGGGGGGAAAAAGCGAATAGATTTTATTATCGACTAAATCGATAAGTCTGATTAAACACCCTGTATTATACAATAGTGAAAATAGCCGATCTACAAGCGACGCGTTGTGAGCTTGTAGATTGGCTATTTTCCCTTATTTTATTTTTAATAAATGATTTAATTGTAATCGAGGCAAAAGTTTGAAATAATCGTGATATTTATTTGAAGTCATATCGCCCAGGCCTAGTTTTAAGTCACTGTCTCTGTTCCTGTTCCTCCTCTCTTTCACACATTCTGCTAGAAGAATTCTGCTTCCGTCAGCCACTCATTTTCTCTGTGCCTACATGTCACCCTCTGTCTGTCGACCTTTATACTGTGCCAGACTTCTGTTGACGTTCACTATCCACTGGCTCATGTGATTTGGCTGAAAACGACATAAGCAAATCATCATTTGTTTTGAATTGAATCACATCCGCCATGCTCTCTGGCCAAGTACAGGAGCTGGAAGTTGGATCAATTTCACTTTCTGGCCAGATATTGTTCTCACTACCAGGGGAACTGGAAGTTGGTTTTGTTTCAGTTCTTGTCCAAAATGTCACAGTCTGCATTCATTTATTTTGTGACTCTCAATCACTCATACCTAAAAGAAAACATGTTTTATACAAATATTGTGTGTTGTGCAGGGTTACGAGCACACAGCCGAGGACCCAGCTTTGCTGTACAGAGTGGAGAGTATGCCAGGACTGGGCTGGGTGCTAAAAAAGAGCCTCTACAAGGACGAACTGGAACCAAAGTGGCCCACGCCTGAAAAGGTGGGTGTGTGTGTGTGTGTGTTGCTGCATACATAGTGCATCTCTCTTGATACTGTTTTGTGTCTGTGTTTCATTTATAGTGTATCAGCACATATGTGTGTTTGATTATGGGTGTTTGATTTGGGGTGGCATAAAGGTAAAACACTCATCACTGCCACAGAGGCCGGGTTTCGATTCCCGGCAGCAGGCTTAGCTGGACGCGCCATCATAACTGGCAGTTTTTGACGTGGGTGGGAAGCCAGCCGGCGGTGGTGTCCTTGTTGCTTCACTAGCGACCCCTACGGGTTCAACGGGGAGGAGAACTGAGCAAGGGAGCGCAAAGCTTGTAACACTGCCAGATGAAAAGTAGCAGCTCCATGTGTATCGTCTCGTGTGGTTGTCTAATGTGTACTCCCACCCTGGGGTTGGCAGCCGCAGGGAATGCAGTACAGGGGTGCTTTGATAGCTAAAATTGTGGGTAAAATGACAGTTGTCCATAAAACAATGCGGTGTGTGACTGTGTGTTGTGGTCTTCCTGCAGCTGTGGGACTGGGACATGTGGATGAGAATGCCAGAGCAGAGGAAGGGCAGAGAGTGCATCATCCCTGACGTGTCGCGCTCCTACCACTTTGGCATCATCGGGCTCAACATGAATGGCTATTTCCATGTAATCAAGTTTGCATTTCAAGTCTAATGAATTATCACTATTTAATCACTTGAACCCCATATACGTTGTTGGCTGGAGTCTCCCAGCGTTCTATACTAGGTCCCCTCCTTTTTCCCCTCTACGTCACCAAATATCTGTGCCGAAAATATCCAATCTAAAGTTCGTAGACTGGCTATTTTCGCTGAATGTTTGCCACAGAATAGGGAAGCTAGGATTCAAGAGGATAAAACTGTCATTAGCTGTAATGAATGAACCAATTTTGCTAGTTGTAATTGTGTACCACAATTCACATCAAAGTAGCAACAGAATGTTGTCCTCCCTCTAAAATCCAAGTAATCTGAAACAAGCGATTGATTGATTGATTGACGTTCTTATGGATATATATTTGTACATATCTGTCAAAAGGATGAAACAAAAAAGCTTGAGAGCTTGTTTCCAATCTTGTCCTTTGAGTGCAAATGTGTGGGTAATTGGGTGCCATGTGTTTTATTTTGGGGGGAGCGGAGAGCAGAGGCAAACAGACAATAATCAATACATTAATAGCATGTCAATGTACTAGAATTAGATGACTAAAATGGAAAAAAACAATATGGGTACTGTAACTCAACTAATTGATGGATAGGTCTAGCCGCTATTGCACGCTCATGGTTTGTTCAGGGTTTTTTTGTGCCTACATTTCAACAGCTCACATTGGATATTGAACAACAGAACAGAATTGATAACATTGCTATGTCTTTCCTGTCCCCTCTTACAGGAGGTATATTTCAAGAAGCATAAATTCAACACCGTTCCCAACGTACAGATGAAAAAAGTGGACAGGTTTGTACACTCAACATGTAACGTGTACAGTATGTCCCACTTTTTAACATCATTATCCATGAACTGGCTGATGCTCAAAAGATCTTATACTTGTTCCTCAGCTTGAAGAAAGACGCCTATGAAGTGGAGATCCAGAATCTGCTGAAGTGAGTGAGCTTGAAGGCCTTTACATTCTGATGCACTAGCAACTAGAGCATGTGAGCGGAGTGGAGCGGGTGGAAATGCCGCTCGGCGCTCCAGGGGGCTGGTTTCACGCTCGCTATTCGCTCATGTTGACCCCCCCGCGCTCCGCGTTCCGCTCCCCGTCGCTCATGTGGATTTGCGCACCTCTCGCTCCATGCTCCGCTCAAACCGGGCCGCTCAACAGTAAAAAAAGAAAGACATTTGAATGAAATCTTGATCAAGGACGTGCGTTGTGCACTGCTGGATGTCTGTGTGTCTCTGAGTCCGTGCGACCGGGCATGCTCAAACATTTGGTGTGCGCCCCCCGCCGGAGCGGCTTGGAGCAGCAGGCGGTCCTCGCTCTGAGTAGCACTCCAACCTTTTTATAAACCCGCTCTAGCAACACTAGCAAGAGGCCCAGAGCTCATGTATTTGCTGTGTCATAATATGTATGACAAGTTATAAAGAAAATAAATATAGAGTGTTAGAAACATGATGGCATGGCATGATCATACCAGATACATAGTGCATTATAATGCATTTTGACATTTTCTGATGTGATTATGATATAATATGGCTTAGAATCTCTTACCCAAGGGAAATAATGTATAACCTAATTAAGTAATAATACTCAGGCAGGATTGCTATGTTGGCACAGGTGTGCTGCGGTTGTAGGCACTAAGCTGGAGGCAGAGTGCCGTGGATCATATTGCAATTATACCATAGTTTAATTAATATTTATGATTAGAAAACAGAAACTGCAGAAACAAGGTGGATGCGTTGGGGTGCTTTCATTGGGAAATATTGGCACTCAGACTGCCTCTTAACTAATCACAATGTGAAAGCGTAAAGGCCAATACATGCTCCTCTTTCCGACTGGCTTTCCGAACTATAGTTCGGAGAGTGAGGACATCTGGGGGTGCACAAGTTTTGACTGAGGAAAATATTTGAGACCGCCCAAGATCAGAATGGTGTCAATTTGTAGTTATAGCACCTCTCTTTCCGAAGAAAGGTTTGGACGTTGCAAGGAGAATGTATTGGCCTTAACTATAACACTTAACAGCCTCACACCATGACAGTGATGACAGTTTGTGATTACAGCTATGCTGGGAGTAGATATGCTTATGAGGACTTATAATGCCTTATCATTCCTTAATATTTAATATTTTACACACCATCAACAGAGTAAAGAATTGTGTGGGTGGAGGAGTACAATATAAATGTATATGTCATTTTTTGGTTGTGTGCAGTGCATCCACCGTATGGCTAGCTAACAGTATTGTGTTGACAATAACGGTATTGTGATGAAATCTTCAGGGAGGCTGAGGTGTTGGACCACACCAAGAACCCATGTGAGGACTCCTTCCTGCCAGACTCCGAGGGGAAGACATACGTCATGTACATCAAGATGGAGAGCGAAACGGACACCAACACCTGGACCGAGCTCGCTAAGGTAGACCAGCACAGGGAGGAGTTCATCCACTAGTTGAATCAATCAATTAAACATCAAACAAACATCAAAGGCAAATCTCAACCCTGTGATAGTTTATTATAATTGTGCATTTCATATAGTGCCTTTCTCCAAAACGCTTTACAAAAGAATTGAGAAAAGTCATTTTCCAGAAAGTCCCATTTTAAAATGTTCTTAGTGTGAGGTAGGTTTAGACGCAACATCACATTAATACAGACCAATTCTCCTTCAAGGATTCTACAGCTCTAATAGCAATTTTAACAATGATAAAGAGCCATTGAAAGGCAAAAGTGTTAACTTGGCTCAGTACTGTGAAGGACTAGTGTCATTCAAACACATCCTCTGCTCTCCAGTGCCTCCATGTTTGGGACCTGGATGTGCGGGGCTACCACAGAGGCCTGTGGCGGCTCTTCAGAAAAAGGAATCAGGTCCTGGTGGTGGCTGTTCCCATCTCCCCTTACTCGTAAGTATATGAATATTTTAATTATAGATTGTCTTAACCCATTAAGACCGGGAACGCATCTGTGTCATTTTTATATTACTTAGGCTATTAGAATTTATTTTTTTATTATTGTCAAAATTTACATTTCTTTAAAGCTAACATTTGTAAAACTTTTAAAGTCAAGAAAAATGATACATATTTGGCTGCAGACCCCCATCTCAAAATATTTAGTTCCAGGGACCCCCCCCCCCCCCCAGAAGCAAAGATTTGAATTACAAATGTTTGCTTTAAAAAAAATATATACGTGTATTCAAATATTTGCACAAAGTTTCAAGATTTTTCAAAAATAGCAGATCTACAAGCTCGTAGCGCGGCACTCGGTGCCGCGCTGTGAGCTTGTAGATCTGCTATTTTTGAATAGCCAAAGTATAAAAATAATGGTTATAACTAAAATATAAAAATTACACAGATGCGTTCCCAGTCTAAATTGATTAACGTACCACATGATAACTACAAAAGCAGAATACCCAGACTGGTGTGGCAGCTGACAATAGTTATAATATAAGTGCATCCAGTTCATCCACAGTCTGTTAAATGTGTGTGCCTTCCTCTTTTTTCAACTCTACGTCCTATCTTCCGTTCTATCCCCCTCTCTCTTGTCTTTGTCTAGAGTGAAGAAGCCGGCCAGCGTCACTCCTATTCACCTGGAGCCTCCCCCCAAAGAAGAAGGAGCACCAGTTGAGCAGATGTAGTCCTAACACACACACACACACACACACACACACACACACACACACACACACACACACACACACACACACACACACACACACACACACACACACTGAGCTCTTCTGCTAGAGTGAGCTCCTCTGCTGGATACGAGCATAACACTTCTTCTACCAACCTAGGCCTTAACAACTCTTATTCTAAAGTCCATATTCCACCAACAACCACTAACCGCCCTGCTTAGGGACTCAGGACATGGGAGATTTAGGCACCCTGGGCGGATAAAACAAGGTAATCTAAACACTGGACTCGTTGGTGGTACAGCATTATTTGCAGCACGCGTGTGGACATAAGCGTCTTAAGCAGCTACAGTTCAAATGAATCACATAACTGAAAGGATCGCCACTGCCGGGTCTGCTGTGCCTACATGGTGCCCTTTTCAGCCGGGACCTTGTGCCATTTATGGGAATATCCAGCCCAAACTGTGTAAAAGTGGCTCATTCTTCACACAACACCGTTGTATTGACTGCGTGAATGAAAAGGCTATAGGTTGAGATGGTGCGACGCATGAAAGGGCTTTGGTTATCATTTATGGGACTTTGAAGGGTCTCCTTGATGACTGACGGATGACACGTGGCTCCTCCCTTTCAATCAACACTAAGGGACGAAAGGGCAAAGAGGAGAGGGAAGAATGATGCACTGCTTCATCTCCTCTGCAGGGCGGACACAAACACA
Source organism: Gymnoscopelus microlampas (assembly GCF_963454915.1). NCBI lineage: Eukaryota > Metazoa > Chordata > Actinopteri > Myctophiformes > Myctophidae > Gymnoscopelus > Gymnoscopelus microlampas. The sequence goes on from NC_139946.1 coordinate 31,886,378, forward strand.
CTACCACACACTACAGTACAGGGGCACTGGCTGCCTAAGAAAACTGCCCAACCAGAAAACAACTAGCTTTTGTGGTTTTTGTTTAGTTTTTTTTAACTACTGAGTGCTTTGTCCATCCTGTACATAAAATGTAACTTATGTCTATTTATTTTTTGTTGTATAGGTCAACCGGAGGTTTTGTTTGGTTTTACTTAAGTTCATTTTTAAGTCTTTTTTTATCAAGATCAATGCATTTTTTTAAGAGCCTAACGTTTACAGAAAGTGCATTAAAATGTATATACATTGCACATATATTTTTTGATGAAAAATAAAATGGTCGTCTTATTTTTCAACATAAGATAATATTAAGCTAGAGCAAAGGAGTCTATACAGCCCTGTGGGTTTTACTATTACGACTGCTTGGGTCGCCTACCCAACCTCGGATCACTTTGATGAAGAGAACTGGAGACTCTTAACACTTGAACAGAACTATCGGAGACACTGAGAGACTGAGTGAGTTTGGCCAGGATGATCTGTTGTACCCATGTTGTTACCCTTTGTCACGGACTAGAAAGTGTGGAATGTACAATTGTCCTCTAGTCTATAATATTTATATAGATATATGAGATCCAATGTCTTGCAGTGCTAGAAGCTCGCCTCATACTTATTATTAGCATTACAGTGTAATTAAAACTTTCCATGTGACAGTGGAGGCAGCCAGATATCTAAGTATTTATTTTAGTCACACCATGACAGACTAGACAACTACAAAATACATGATTGTTTTTTGTTCACTGTTGGCCGTTGTCATGAACAAGTTTGTCTAAAATAAGACAACGTAAGAATGTCCCCTATAACATTGATACACTAGACCCACTTGGCTAGCATTGCTAGAGGCTGACATGTTATTCCTCTTTTGTTTGTCTGTGGCGGAATTCTCAACTTTCCGCAAATCAGCTATGGAACCGGGTAGTCTCACTCTTAGTTTACCTGTTCTTCCTCTTAGATAGAAATGATAGTCCAGCCATTTCAAAGCAACCCTATTCAGTGCTTTAGTAAGTTTTAAACTTGCCTATCAAATTTATTAATGGTTGTTAGGTTTTAATTGTAACTATATCAGTATTTGGCTATTTGTCATGTTTATTTCGAGTTATTGTTAGCATTTTGTGTAATGGTAAGGCAATAGTGTTGTCACAATACTGGACTTTCTAACTTCGATACAATATCTTGAAAACCATTTTCGATACCACAGGGACATTTGGACAGAGGGCATACAATTTTAGATGTTTATTGAAGGCTGTTAGTGTGTTTTCGTTGCAAAGCTATTCTCCTCGGCTTATCTCTGGTACTATAAGGGAAATATCACGCTTGTTTTCTTTGTGTTTTTTTCCCCTCTTTAGATAAAGCCTAAATTGTCATCTTAAAATTAAGGAAAGTTAATTAAGAGAAGAGAGCATGGTATCGATACTGTGGGAAATGGTTATTGAAATCGATTCAGATATTCTGTATCGATGTGTATTGAAATTTTGACGATGCTAGTAGGCAACCAACCCTAGGTTTGCTTTTCCCAGTTGTGGATGTCATTTCAATCACAATCACTTACTGTGCAGTATTGCGGTCAATTGCCCAAGTTGAGTTGATTGAAAATGAAGAAGCAAGTATCACCATTGCATGGTAATGTTCAATCAACATCTACCTTTTCGTACTTGTCTCATTCATTTTTTATTTTATTTTATTTGTGTGATGATCCTACTTTTCTTTGTTTGTGTGAGCGCATGAGATTCAGTGGAAGTCTGCGAGCAGCTCATTGTCTGTCCAGCAGTGATATGGTAGATCTTTTTGATGATTAGGACGATGATCCGAGGACGCCAATCTAAAGCAGTTTGACATATGTATGAGTTTCTACTTATATCATCCAAATAAATGAATAAAGATGTTCTTTTTCTAAACTGCCGTCCTGCTGCTCCTTCCTAAGGCCTCAGTGGCTTATCCAACTTAAATTATTCATGTTGATGGATGTATTATTAGTGCATATTATTCATGGAATAAAATAAACTTGAGGCCATTGTTATTCTTAGCTTAGATTTTGCTCACCCATGGCCTTGTGAATGCCTACAGATTTCCCAAGAGAGCGTCAGGCAAGGCAATGTCGAGGCGAAATGCGTGTGGCAAGGGAAATGCATGCAAATCTTTGTGGCTTGGTGAATTTCCGCAACCGCTTTGGTTGACCAAGGACAAACGCCCCTTCCTGCTGAGTCCTTTAGAGCTATATATCACCACATCATCTACAGTACATGACTTCATAATGTGTGATGACCCTGTGCAGATTCTCCCAGGCCTGACTCAGTCCAGATAGGTCAGGAACTGGATTTTCCTCAAAATCCAAAGGCCCCAGGTGTCACAATTGTGGGCATATAATAGGCAAACATTCTGTGAAAATAGCAGAGCTACATGCTCAGAGTTGCATTGTGATTGTAGATAGGCCATTTTCAGTGAAGAGATTTGGTGTAAAGGGACAAAAGGGATCAGACCAAGTATAGATCCCTAAGGGACTCGTAGCGTTTAAGTTGTTAAACATTGCTGCTCTGTCATTAGCAAATGATGAATTCACATTTTGAACCAACAAAATTCACAAAAGTGAAGATATATTTCTTATGTCTATAAGTGTTTGCGCCATTATGTTTTATTCCCTCGGCTCCATAGAATAGATTCTGGAATGGTATTTAATCCTTATGATACCAAATCCGTCTGTAGTAGCAGGGGTGGCAGCTTCTATAGGTGCCAGAGAAAAGGTGTGTGTGCCATGGGCTCCTGTGTAGGTGTCGGTGCATGTATTATCCTTTATGTTTATTGTTTACCAACATTTGCATAGGTTGTACTGAGCGGATTTAGCTGCATGTAGGGTTTTGTTCATGGCTTACTGAATCGTATGTGATAAGTATAGACCTGTGTGTGTGTGTGTGTGCGTGTGTGTGTGTGTGTGCGTGCGTGCGTGCGTGCGTGCGTGCGTGCGTGCGTGCGTGCGTGCGTGCGTGCGTGCGTGCGTGTATACTTGGCACCAATCAAGTCCCTCCCCCATCAGTCATAATGCCACCAGGTCATCTTGGCGTTTTGTTTCATATACAGCAATTGTTCCCAGTTCTATGTTTGCACACACACACACACACACACACACACACACACACACACACACACACACACACACGATGAAGCATGCTCTCTCTATCCATATTCCTGGATTCAGCCTGCGTGTCATTATCAGCCCCTGCCTTAAACCTGGTCATTTTGCCTGTCAGTCAAAACCTGCTGGTTCGTATCAAAGCTTAAGTGGTGGGCACAGCGCCTTTTAAATGTCATTTTTGACCTATTGAACATTCTGATGAGCCGGCCAGGGAGGCTGATGGATGGAATGTAGATGGAATATTGATTGGACGGCTTTGAGTCCATTCCTCTGAGAACAGGCGAGGGGAGGGAGCAGAGACCTGGGGGTTATTGTTAAACATATGGGATGAGAGCACACTGGGCATGAGATGATGACAGCTTTAGCTCTAAATACTTGGCAGATGTATAATCGAACTGGATAAAATAAGGGATATGCTGGGGCGTTCTCACCAGCTCATCTTTTGTCTCACTGTGATGCTCTCTCATCTGCCATCTCATCTATGTCTCTCTTTTGTACTTTATCCCTCACCATCTGCACTTCTCTCTAATTCTTTCTGTCTCTCTCTCTCTCTCTCTCTCTCTCTCTCTCTCTCTCTCTCTCTCGCACTCTCTCTCTCTCTCGCACTCTCCTTGCCTCTCTGGGAGAGTTGCTCCGTAGTCAAAGAGACACTGGGGAACAAAGGCATGGCCGCTGTCATGGATTTGCACAGGGATCTGTGATGATTACACTAATTTAGGAGCAATAACCCGATGCACAACCACAACAACACTGGTTCTCTGAATCCCTCTTGTCCATTATGAAGGCTTTTAATGGTCAATATTTACTCAGCTTTGTCCTACAACGTGGCCAGTCTTGTCTTCAAGGGCATGAGATGGAACGGCAATGAATCATAGTCTGCAGTGCAACGGCTCAGAGATGAATTGAAGCGCTGCCCTGCGTGGTGCCCTTTTCAGCCCGGGCCTTGCCATTTATGGGAAAATCCAGCCCGAACTGTGTGTAAAGTGGCTCATTCTTCACACAACACACTTGTATTGAGTGCCGTTTGACGTGGCAGGCATGAGGATCAACCATGACCTTAAAGTCGCCCAAAGGATATGAACATTATTCCAAATACGACACCAAAAGCATTATCTGGAACTTCACCATTGGACGATGCCATTACGTGACAGCTAGTCCACTAAAAGCTGTAGGAAATCTAAGAGTAAACAAGTTTAAGCACCAGACAAAAGGCAGCCACAGTGTGTGTGCTTAAGCCTTATGTACATTTGTGAAATCCATCTGCCTGTCAACACAGATTCCATGGTCTATGAGAAAATCACAGAGCAACACACTGATTATGTGTGCAAATCCAACTTGCCAAATGGTTGATATATTTTATTGGCAATATGAAATATTTACATTCAACATGTGTGGATTTATTAGGTAAAATCATTGCACCATCTCAATTTATATATTTATTATGCTACATCCATGTTCCATAGATAAGTGTCTTAAATTAAAACTGATCATTTCCCTGCAGTAAAAAATACAAACAAACAAACAAACAAACAAAAACTCCTAAGAGGGGAAGCAGCTATTTGTGTGATAGTAGTACAGTGTGAAAAACATATTATGACATAAAATCTAAAATAAGCAAGCTATATTGTGCATTTTAAGTTAAATCAAATCAGTTTTCAGAGACTCGTTTCATTCTACAGACATGCCACAAGATACCCTAATACAGCTAGATTGAGATGAAACAGCATCCTTAGAGTGTATAACATATAGCAGAGTCTCAGCTGACTCGTTTGTCCATTTGACAGTAGAGGTACATTGACACAATCATTGCTGCAATCTAGGGAGAAAGAAACACACTTTTGGTTAATATTCAAATTGAAGATTAAACTTCTCATCTATTTTTGTAATAATTGTCATTCATTATAAAAAAAACGGACTAACTCGAATTACCTGGCTGAGGGCATTTCTAGTACTGTATATATAATGATTGATTCTTTGTGTTTTTAAGTGTTTAGCACTGCGTGTGGAATGGGCAGCTCTCTCGCCATTGTCATTTTAACCACATGAACCATAGCGTCCCTAATGTGGGGGCGAACATTCTGCAAAAGTAACAGATCTACAAGCTCACAATGTGTCTCAATGCGATGCGTTGTGAGCTTGTAGATATTCTACTTTCTGCGAAGAGATTTGGTGTAGAGGGAAAAAGGAGGGGGTATAGTATAGACCCCTGGGGGACTCCGGTCAAAGACGTATACAAGGTTTAAATGGTTTTAACTATTACAGGGAGTACAGTGAGAATATAAACTGAACTTACCTCCAAGATGCCAATTCCTGCTGCTATTCCTCCCACAATATTGGCATTCCTCTTGAGGAGCTCTAGAATCTCTTCAAAACATCCCTAGAGCAAAGTACAGTCAGGGTAAGCCACATGTACAGTATGTGCATATTATGTATGTTTTTTCAGAGGAATTTGTCACATATTCCAAGATGTGTATTCATGATTTAACGTCATAATACATAGCCAAGTACAAATAGATACATTAATGGCCAATGCCCATGACTTTTTAATCTAATTTACAATCAATGATGACCTGAATTAGATATATTTTTTATTAACTGCATTGTTTTGAAGCTACATAAAACTAGCTACGTCACCTTGTCAGAGACAAAGACACAGTGTTACATGTCTTCCTCTTCCAAAAATGTAGTTCAAAAGTAGTTAAACCATAGCTGTAACTGGGCCAAATGGATCATTTTATCCTCCCTTGAGCGGTACATTTCGAGACTGTACTTATGGAACAGTACATTTTCACATCCTCTTGTAATCGGGCCACATAATGGCCGGTAAGCCATTAGATACTATATTATACTATAGAAATGGGTGCCTCAATGGCCATGAATAATCTTTTTTTCCTTTTTCCCCTGTACTTAACCACTAAAGCCCTATTCAAAAATGCTTGTACATGGGCTACTTTCAAAAACGTTTGAAAGTTTTTTTTTAAATTTTGCATCTTTCACCTATAATGGCATGCCTAAAATAGGGACATGTTATGCTATTACTCATAACATTGATTATCATAGATAAGAGGTGTTGTCTTCCTCACCTGTACAGGATTACGCTGTGCCATTGGTGGGCTGCAGGTGGTGCCATTGAACTGGTTGCAACAGCTCAATGGGAGGTAGCCTCCAGTCTGGTTCAGATAATGGGAATCCATAAAGTCTGTGTAGTTGGTAAAACCACAGCACTGCATCTAAAGACAAAACATACAATGGAAATTTTGTGTTACAAAAAAAAACACTAACAAAGGAATAGGGAAGGGTTTTGTAGACTGTGTAACTTGCATATAATTGGACAATCAAAAATGTTCTTAACCATATGTGTGAGCCTGTTGGCATGAAGTTGAACGAGTTCATCTTTTCAGTTTGTACTTCTGGTTGTTATTGGCTTTATATCCATTTCATTGCCTTGCTATTTTGTTCAGAGGAGCTTATTGTATATAGCCTGATTATCAGACTGAAGCTGCATGGAGCTTCAGTCTGAAATTGGCTCCAGTGTCGGGGATTACAAGGGGGAGGGGATTAGAAATTCCCTAAACCAATCTTAAGGGATCCCCACGCCCACCTCCGCCTCTCATTGGACAACGCATTTTGTACCGGAGAAGTCCTAGGTTCACATTTACAACTCCAGACCAAGAGGCAGTCCACTCAGAGAGTGGGCGGGGTCTATGGTATGGAACCAGGCTATATTGTATAAGGACTCTGTGTCCGCTATAATGGCCTATACTTATTTATCCCTCTCACACTGACTTTAAGAAGTTAAGGTCTGCAGAAAGTATACAATAATAAGATGTCTGAAAAACAGCACTTTTGCAACAAAAGCATCTGTTGACATATTGAAGGCACTATACAGGCAGCCACGCCACTAGGGCAGCTAAAAGAAAAAGCATACAATGGAAGTTTTGACACAGACAAACAATAAGTAATAGGGGAGGCCTTTGTGGACTGTGTATCAACATAGAATTTGTCAGTATGTAGTTTTGTCACTTGGATAACGATTGATCCATCAAAAAGTAGTTTCTTAACCGTATGTGTGTGAGCCTGCCATGTTGACATGAAGTTGAACAAGTTCATCTTTTCAGTTTGTACTTCTGGTTGTTATTGGCTTTATATCCATTTCATTGCCTTGCTATTTTGTTCAGAAGAGCTTATTGTATAAGGACTCTGTGTCCGCTATATTGGCCTATACTTATTTATCCCTCTCACACTGACTTTAACAAGTCAAGGTCTGCAGAAAGTATACAATAATAAGATGTCTGAAAAACAGCACTTTTGCAACAAAAGCATCTGTTGACATATTGAAGGCACTATACAGGCAGCCACGCCACTTGGGCAGCTAAAAGAAAAAGCATACAATGGAAGTTTTGACACAGACAAACAATAAGTAGCCTAATAGGGGAGGCCTTTGTGGACTGTGTATCAAAGTGAACAAGTTCATCTTTTCCGTTTGTACTGCTACTGCTGCTGGAAGTTATTGGCTTTATATCTGTTTCATTCACTTGCTATTGCCTTCAGAAGAGCTTGACGTATAAGGACTATGTGTGTGCGCTTTACTTATTTTTCCGTCTCAGGCTGACTTTAAGAAGTCAAGGTCTGCAGAAAATAAGCTGTCTGAAAAACAGCATTTTTGCAACAAAAGCGTCTGTTGACATACTGAAAGTACTATACAGGCAGACACGCCACTTTCTGATGTTAGAGCCATTGTTCAACCACAGTCAAATGAGGAAAGTTTTCTTTAAAAGTTTTTCTTTCAAGCTGTAAAGAAAGAGTTTTGAAAGAAAACAAGTTTTAACCATAGGCTACTAGGTACATAATGTACCTAGTAGCCTACATAATGTACCTAGTAGCCTATGGTTAAAACTCGTTTTCTTTCTACATACAGTAATGTACCGTACATTATGTATGTGTATGTGAAATGAACTGGTAAATAGCACCAGATACAGTGTTGGAATGATTCCGAGGACTTTCGGGGAAGATTTCTACAGTACCTGAAACTCTCCACGGGGCCGTTAAAATATTTTCATGTGTGGTCAACCTAGTCTTTCATTAGGACTCCTTTGAGGAGAGATATTTTACAATTTCACACCAAACATTTTAACGATAATGTACATTTGTGAACGTTTATAATCTGACAGACGGATAGGCACAAGTTCTAAAAGGGAGTACTCTTATTGAATGTGTTATAGATTCGGTTTATTCATAATTAGGACCAAATGACCAGTGCGTGAGTGCAAAATAATAATAAAAAAAAATATGTCACATTCTTTCCTGTTGGTCATAGTGTGCATTGTTTTAAAGCTACAGTAATGTTCATGTTGATGGTAAACATACCTCGGTCATGGTGTTGTTCCACAGCTTGGTAACTACAGGGTCACTGCCGTACTGCTCCTTCAAGGCAGGGGTGGCCCATGCTCTCAAGATGCCCTCCGCCTGGCCAACACACACACACGCACACGCACGCACGCACGCACGCACGCACGCACGCACGCACGCACGCACGCACGCACACACACACACACACACACACACACACACACACACACACACACACACACACACACACACACACACACACACTGAGAGTGATGAATATGCCTTAAGTCGCGTATTAGGGCTGGACAATATATCAGTATTGCAATATGAGAATGGATATTGTCTATCATAAAATAAGTGTTGTCTTTTCCTAGTTTTAAAGGCTGCATTACAGTAAAGTGAGGCCAATTTGGAATTTGTTCACAGAATTATTGACCGACGGTTGGATGGATGGACAGGACTGAAAATGTAATCGCCGCCCCTGGTTGTTCCGGCCTGGCGGGGATAAAAATCACCCAGATGCACACACTTACATGAAGTACACCTGTGGAGCATAGAGCTACACTGACTGCCTGCTGTCAAGATCCACTGGTCCCATATCTACAGGTACACACACGCACGCACGCACGCATGCACGCGCACACACACACACACACACACACACACACACACACACACACACACACACACGCGCGCGCGCGCGCACACAGGCGCGCACGCACATGTGCACATAGGCACACACGCGCACACATTACAGTTTGGGAGCCCCTGATATAAAACAAGGGCAGCTGCTTTTTTATAGGCGAAGACGTAATTCTCCGGGAGTCACCTATGCATCAATAATGAAATAAATCGTCTCTCTCAAACAAAGCACCTGGGAAATAAACAACCGTGGGCCTGGCACCTGGAAAAAATAAAATGACTGAGCCATTATTCACCATTCTTCTCTTCCTTTGTGCTGGTAAATGGGGGACATTTACATATATATTGATGCTCCTGGTCTTTTTTGGTCAGGTCACAGGATAACCCCCCCTCATCCCCACCCTTTATGCTTCATATCCCATACTGTACTGTACTTATTTCATGGACATCACCAAAACACTATCGCCGCTGTCGGGCAGAAACCTTGTATCTCCGTATTTTAACTCAGTATGTTTTCTCGTAAATGAATGGTCTACTTCGTCGTACAAGAGTGTCACGAAAAAGTAGGGAAAATAACAGGTTTACAAGCTCACGACACGTTGCATCGCAAAAGGTTTTAAGCTTGTATGTTGGCTATTTTTTTTTACATTTTCAAAGTGAAAGTGGTTAGGTGTCTCAATGTGTTTCATAAATATTGTACAAGAGCTTGTTATTGACTAAATAATAACTACACTCACTGGATCCACTGGGACATAGGTTCTTTTTTCTATTTCCTGAAAAGTGAGGGTTTTGGACATACAAGGTTTCCACCCAACAGCAACGCTACGCTTTCAGGGAGGAGAGGCTTTTGTGTGGGGCCGACTCGCTGAGGAGGAATGCCTTTATGACACCCAGGTTGGCTTGCTTTCATGGCCCTTCCTCTCCTCTCCTCTCCTCTCCTCTCCTCTCTCTCTCGCTCCCCCATCCCTCCCTCCAATCTGTTTTTTCCCCCCATTTTGATTAATAAGCCCGTCGCGTACAGTCGCACAAAGACCCATTTGATGGGGAAGGAGGGTCTGTGGCGTATATGTGTGTGTGTGTGTGTGTGTGTGGGTGTGAGGGTTTGCCCTCGCCTTCGTGTACATATATGTTTGTGGGCTCGAAGGAGATATTGTCTTTGTGTATATTTGTGCGTGTGGTTTTCCTGTGACTGTGTGTGTGTGTGTGTGTGTGTGTGTGTGTGTGTGTGTGTGTGTGTGTGTGTGTGTGTGTGAGTGTATTGTAGGGGCAGGCGGTGGGGGGGGGAGTGCCCAAGGGGATGCAGGGAGACATGCCACAATTAAAAGTGCCCCCCAAGAAGCAGAGAGAAGGACTGAGATCAGAAGGGTTATTACCAGCCAGCTAATTCATCACTGTCACTCGGCCTGCGCCTCGCTGCATTCCCCTACACACACACACACACACACACACACACACACACACACACACACACACACACACACACACACACACACACACACACACACACACACACACACACACACACACACACACACACACACACACACACACACACACACACACACACACACACACAGATGCAGGTGGACAAGACAAAGCCTGTACTAACATATATAGTGTAGTGAGGCAGGAGGCGATAACACATCTATCAATACAGTGTAGTGGACACACACACACACACACACACACACACACACACACACACACACACTCACAATCACAGCAATTGGGATGATAGAGCTTTATGTGTTATTGATCCAACACGCGTCTGAATGGTGTTTTAAAACACTGATAATCATTGCTATCTTTTATGGCTTCTGCACCACTATAGGCAGTCTTGTCAGTTAATTGGTTATTGTTTTAAAGATGAAAGCAATAATGGTATAAGGCTCTCCCTCCATCACGCCCAGCGCAGTCCGGTCGTTATGAAAAATGTAGATGACAGGTGGCATTATTCACTATCTGTCACATTATATCTGTGTTATTAATCCAAAAGTTACAGGACTACCATTACTCACATTACGTTACCTATTTGGCAATTTCCAAAGCAATCACTCTGTAATCCATAACAGATTACATTTGAAAATGAGAGCTACCCCCCTGCTGAAAGTGGCGTTATTCATTAAATGTCAGATCCGCTCTGTGTTATTAATCCATTGTGAAGTCCATATCATTTCTTTTTTTTAATTGTGAATCATGCACAGTGGTCACCTATGGGCCAATGCAGAGATAGAACAACCATGACTGCTGATGGCCTCTCATAATGCATGCTGGAATTGCATATTAAAACCTAGTTTATTCAGACCACCCCCAAGGTTATTGTCTTTTTTGGTGAGATTAGAAGGGGGGGGGGGGGGGGGGTGTATGGCCAAAAGGCAGATTTACAGTGGGAGATAAGTATGGAATAGATCAACACTATATTTATTGTCCTCATTCATCCTCTACTCCACTGTCTCCCAGTTATTGACACAGGGGGGGCTATATATATGTATATTAGATGTATATTGGTCATTGTCATTATTCCATTGCTATTGTGTTTACTGTCTCCCTTATCAAACAGATTCTCTCTCACACTCATATCAATGATGGAATGGACAGTGTTCTTTGTTTGTGCAATGAATAGGTGGCACTGGAGCTAACAAACAATGATCTAAATTGGCTCTAACCATAATATCTGCTATCTTTTAAAGAAAGAGAAATCTATGATTTATGGCACACGTTCCATTAAGGTAAAAACAATAACCCACATCATCTCTCTCTCGTTTTTGTTCTGGTGGACACACATTCACACAGACAAAACACAGCCAGAGGCATACATACGCGCAAAGGCACGCGCGCACACGTGCACAGGCATACGCACGTCTAGGCACGGACGTGCAGTTGATTTGCCACTCGCCAGATGCCTTTTAGATTGCTAGGCTTGGTTTGGTGGGCTTTATAAATGACAGGCGAGAGATGGGCAGATTTATTTCAACAAAACAACCTCAGCAACTCTCCTAGCTCAGCCTCCAAGGACAAAGGTACAGACACACACACACACAGACACACACACACACACACACACACACACACACACACACACACACACACACACACACACACACACACACACACACACACACACACACACACACACACACACACACACGTTTGTTTTACTAAACTTGTGAGGACGTCCATATTTTAGAACAGCAATTTCATGAGTGCAATTTTTTTTATTATTACATTTTTAACCCTAAACCTAGAGCCGAAAATAGACGATCTACATGCTCACACGCTCTACAAGCTCATTTTGTGAGCTTGCAGATCAGTAATTAGCAACTAATTATTATCAGCTAATTATAAAACAGACATAACTCTAACCCTAACCCATAAACCTAAGCCTAACCATGACCACAGCCTGAATGTTTTCCTAATGGTAAGCGTAACTCCCCCAATTCTTTCTTTATTAAAAACAACCATTTCTCTTGTGAGGACAAAGAAAGTGGTCCTCACTATGTCTATTTCTCATATTCTACTATAATTGTAGGGACATAATGGTCCTTACAAGTATAGTAATGCAAGTACACACACACACACACACACACACACACACACACACACACACACACACACACACACACACACACACACACACACACACACACACACACACACACACACACACACACACACACACACACACACACACACACACCAAACTCTTGCTTGGTGGTTGATGTCTCTTTGTGTGAGAGCTTGCTCACCGGGGATTGGAGAGGAGCAGAATACATTTGTTAACAGAGAGAGAGAGAGAGAGAGAGAGAGTGAGAGAGAGAGAGATACTTGGTAGCCGCAGCTCAGAGTGGTATACCAGGAACACAAGCGCAAACAAATGAGATTCCTGGGCAGCGTGCAGTCCACCCTCCACTCATCACCTCCTCACTGCAGATGGACGTGCATTAGATTATCTTCCCCTCGCTCTCGGGGACTCAGATACACCCTCTGATTGGGGGGGGGGGAGCACTTTCTACTTCCTTTATTAGGAGCCCAGTCTTGGCTAACACCTTTTTACACAGCTCTTTTGAAATCCTTGTAATTATTATACATGACACTAAATGGGAAGGGAGCGTGTGCGTGTGAGGGAACGTGTGCGTGTGTGTGTGTGTGTGTGTGTGTGTGTGTGTGTGTGTGTGTGTGTGTGTGTGTGTGTGTGTGTGTGTGCGTGTGCGTGTGTGTGTGTGAGAGAGAAATAGAGAGAAAGAGAGAGAGAGAGAGAGAGAGAGAGAGAGAGAGAGAGAGAGAGAGAGAGAGAGAGAGAGAGAGAGAGAGAGAGAGAGAGAGAGAGAGAGAGAGAGAGAGAGAGAGAGAGAGAGAGAGAGAGAGAGAGAGAGAGAGAGAGAGAGAGAGAGAGAGGAGAGAGAGAGAGAGGGAGGAAGGGAGGAAGGGTGGCCGACCCATATATGTAAATAGGCTGTTTTGCATATAAAATGCTTTAGCTTCAATATTCCCGAGTAATAAATTGCTCAAAGTGAGAGACATCGCACACGGCCCCGGGCAATCCTGGAGTCATTAAGTAGCCGAATGTACTGAGGCGGACATAAAGCCGGTAATTCAATGATGGCTGTGGCTGTGATGGAAAATTTACATGGAGATAAAAATCGAGAGAGAGAGAGAGAGAGAGAGAGAGAGAGAGAGAGAGAGAGAGAGAGAGAGAGAAAGAGAGAGAGAGAGAGAGAGGAGGTACAAGGGTGATGAGAAAGAAGTAGAGTGAGTGAGAGTGAAAGAAAGAGGTGGGATGGGAGGAATATTATAGAGTTAAAGAGACTGATACAGGATACAGGAGGAGAAAACGGAACAGGGACAGACAGAAAGACAGACAGACAGACAGAGAGAGAGATCAGAACAAACTTACAAATGAAGAGTAGGCCAGGGCCACCACTGCAGCAGCCACCTCGGCGATGAAGATGACCAGGATGATGGAGAAGAACTGCATGGGGACATAACAGCATGTAGTGAATTTGTCTGTGGAAAAGTGGCTATTCATTCTTTAATTGGCATCTAATTGGCTCACATTTTTCGTGATGCGCAGCATCACACAATCTTTATACATTCTGATTTCTGTTAATTCACTTTATTTAAAAAATAAAGAAAAATGTTCTTGCATGAACACCCCACTCCCAACACACACACACACGCACACACGCACACACGCACACACATGCACCCACACATGCACGTGCACACACGTACAGTATGCGCGCACACAGGGCCACTACACCACCCCATGGCCTTCTAATCAGCCATTGTTCCACCATGCAATCACAGAGATTGCCGATCAGGCTCGGCTGATTACACAAAAGGACAATAAGGAACACAAGAGCTGGAATGGATCCCATTCTGTCAGCCCATCCATTCTATCATTCAGTCCATTACAGCTCCCGCGATAGGGAGGCTGTTTCTCTCGGAACACGGGGAGAAAACGGGGCACTAGATAAGCATCTCATCCTGCGCTGTCAGCCGTGCTATAGCTGGCTCCAGTGCACCGTCATCATTCAAGCCCAATGGGAGGATGTGGACGTGATGGGGGCCGTATGGGGGGGAAATGTGCTGCCTCTGCCACTCATTAGACTCACAGCATTGGACAAAGTGGTAGTTAGCACCCATCGTTAATGAGCATAATAATGTTCACGCTCCCCGTCTGAATGTATGGGAGGGTGGGGTTGCTGATGATGTAGGTGTTGCTGGGGTGGCTGGGCTGCGAGCGCAGCCAAGGTTGTGCGACATACCGGAAATGGCCGAGCTGTCTGTGCAACTTCACACATTCTGTGGCATTGTTGATGATGAGGCTACATTTCATGTTGATGCTCATAGAATTTTGACACATAATCATGTAATATATAACTCCCTTCAAGCATTCTACAGCTTCTTAAGATCATTCAGAATTTTGACCCATGGGACAACTCTTGTTTCATTTTTGACAGCATCCGCATTCTCAGAACACTGATGTTCAGCCTTTTCCTCAATGCTGATATACATTTTCCTTCTGCTTCTTAAAGAACCATACCAGTGGTCTGTCATGTTAAGCCCATTGACTATGACTCACAGTACATTGAGATTACTGCCAACCTTTTTTCAAAACATGTTTGTTTGGGGTATGAGGAAGCCATTGGATTCAGTTAATTTCAGTACGGTATGAACATCAACTTTTAACTTTAGCAGAAACTTTTAACTTGCTTGAGTTAGGTAATCCAACACATTAAATATCATTACAAGGTTAGTGTTATGGCATGGCACTGAAGGCACCATCCTTTTAGAATGGGGCCTGTACATAGACCTAATTGCAAGAAATATGCCTGAGTTGTATATAAGTACCACCTGAGACAATGTTTTTCTGTTTTATAATCACTACTGTTACTATCTACGTAAGATAAGGTGTTTTGGTACGAAAACCCACATTTTCAATTTAGCAAAGTATCATAACTTAATGACATGTCCTTCTTCAATAGCCATACATGTACTGTAGATCATCAAGGGAGGCCCAGCTTGTCTTTCTTTTTTTTAAAGACACTTTATTGCCAGTACAGTGGAGATTCTGCTATGCCAATCAAAGCTCACTTTGTTACTACTGTTTACAAATACAAACTGCTGTAAATTGCTAGCAACAGATCGCACAGTCTTGTTTTGACGAAGCTATGTTATCAATGCATTCTAAAATATGGATTGATGAAGGGTAGCTGAAAATAAAAAAAACTAAATTACATTTTCGGTCATTTTATTTTGAAGATTCAGTCGATCTGAAACGTCGTCGCCATCCCTTCAGGCTATGGGACTTTGGAATCTCAATCACTTCTCAGTCGTGCGCAACACGGCTAGTGTTTGTTTACAAGTGAGAGACGGCCAGTGAAGCACGTTTAGTACTACGTGGCTTATTTCTGACCTATAATGTTTTCAGATACATATTTTAGTGTGCAGATTAAGTTTAAAATGAGTAATACACCGTCTGGATGTCATCTTGAATGAGATTCAAAACGGAGTCGCTCTGTAATTAAAATCAGCGATGTTTGAAGAACGTGCAGTTATGGGAATCAAACAGGTGCATGTAATCAAGATTAATTTACATTCATGAAAGCTGTTATGTCATCACGCAGCACGTTTTCGTTTACAGGAAGTAATTAAGATTGGCTTTTTAGGGACTTTTGATATAAAAATACACAAAAATTCAATTATTTGAAGACATCTATTGTTAGGTATGCCTATATGATGACCACGGAGATGCTCTAAAAGTGTGAAAAACATTTTTCATTTCACTACACCTTTAACTGCACTGATGTTCAGGTAAGTTTGGTGATGTTTTAATACATTTGGCCCCCAAAAAGATATACATTCAAAGTAAAGAAAATACAGCTATGTTTATATGGCTGGATTGGGTGTTATGGTGTTATATCAAATATCACAATGTTTTTTTACAAAATACCTTGATATCAATTTTGTGATAATATCGTATTGTGACTATAATATACTTTCCCCCAAACTGTTAAAAAATTGCCAAAATAGCAGATCTATAAGAGAAGACAAAAGTAGACTTTTGTTATTTTTTAAAGTATAAAATAGGTTTATACTAGGATTAAAACCAAGAAAAGACTTATGTCATATCACAATATTTACGATATCCAAAATCAGACTAGAAGAATATCTCAAATAGCTATTCATAATCGTCTCCACATCTCTGTTAATATTCCGAGGGTGATCTGAGACCGATTACATCCCAGATGTCCTCCTGATGGATTTTGATTGACTGTCAGTGTTTCTATCGTTCATAAAATCGCTGAGAAAGTGATCCAAACAATATCGTTCATCACTATCATTGTCATAAGTTGTTGATTTTTATCGTTATTGTTATCGTTATAGTTATTGTGCTTGGCGTGAATGGCCCTTAATCCACTCACTGTGAGCAGCAGACACTTGCTCTCCTTGTGTGCGCCACAACAGCCAAGGAGCCCCAGCAGGACCAGCACACCCCCGATGGCGATGACGAAGAAGCCCACGTTGACGAACTGCGTGGCCTGGCTGGAGAACGGCCCTAGAATCTGGAGGAAGGAGCCCCCGTCCACACTCACCCATATCCCCATGGCCACCAGGGTCAGACCCCCCACCTGGAAGTGAAGACACATGCACACAGGGTGAGTGAACTTAATAACTTAAACTGTATATACTTCGTTAGACCCCAGGGGTCTAAACTTGGGCCCCTCGTGTTTTCCCCTGTACACCAAATCTCGTTGCTGAAAATAGCCAATCTACAAGCTCACAACGTGTCGCTTCTCAGCGTTTTGAGAGCTTGTAGATCTGCTGTTTCCGCCAAATGTTCACCTACTTTTTTTTTTTTTAGAGACGGGAGGGTTCATGTGTTTAGCACATGCACATGTACACACATACTGTAGTCTGTAGTGTGCATGCCAAGACACACAGACACCTACATACATATACATATGTATGTGAATAAATTATATTGTGTGTGTGTGTGTGTGTGTGTGTGTGTGTGTGTGTGTGTGTGTGTGTGTGTGTGTGTGTGTGTGTGTGTGCGTGTGCGCTCACGCCCACACACACATGCACACAAATCATTGTCTCGCACACTTGACAAAGGTATGCAAGGACCAGTGGGCTTTACAAAGCATGTAATCCGTGGCTTACAATGACAGTTAAATTGTCAATCATCCGTTTGCCTGGCGGTCATTTAGATGGAGGGGGTCAAGCCAGCAGCTCTTGATATGATAATAAGTTTTGGAAACGAGAGGCCCCTTTACATCACAGACCCTCTCCTACCATTACTTCTAGTTGACACTATGACCTACCTACCATCCTTTGAGGGGATTCAGAAGAGACTCTTTTGTCAGAAAGGAAAGGGAGAGAGTGTGTGTGTGTGTGTGTGTGTGTGTGTGTGTGTGCGTGTGTGTGTGTGCGTGTGTGTGTGTGTGTGTGTGTGTGTGTGTGTGTGTGTGTGTGTGTGTGTGTGTGAGAGATGGAGAGAAGCTGCCCGGGGCTTAACATTATACATTATATACCCAACTCCAGCTAGAACACGGCCTCTTTTTTACCTCTCTCTCTTAAAGCAAACAACTGCCCTTTTCCCATGACCCCCTTTATCTCTCTACTTATGTCATGGAGGCATAATGGACAGAGGTCCATTCAGGATGATCTTGTGCAGGCAGATAAAGCCGACCTTGGGGCGTACAGAAGTAGGCCATGGGATTATGACATGGACAATGATGGAGAAAGCAGGCAGCTGTTGGAAAGCTGCTGGTTGCTAAACTTTTTAGCCCTCAGGCTGATTTTTTCTTCTTCTTATTTTCTCTTTGTAGAAATTTAGTGCCCTGGGACTGCCAATATGCCACTTTTAAGATGCAAGCCTGCAGTTAACCACTTTAAGCGTGGCGTCCCTATTTTGGACATGTCATTAGAGGGTGAAAATAGCCGAAGTATAACGCTTACGCGTCTAAAGATACCCAGCATGACGTGTAAATGTTGGACGAGGTTTCTGATGATATAACAGATGTGCAGTCATCAGGACTGCATTACAGGAAATCTCTGCTGAGGAAATCTCTGGAAATGAAACACGAGTGGCAGAGTACTGTTTTTGCCCAGGGGAGTTTGAAGCGCATTCATACGAATCTATTGACAAAAAAGAAAACACCTGTAAAACCTGTTTGTGGTGGAAGTATGTCAAAAGTTTTCCATTACCTGGAAACCACCCCACCCTCCACCCTGTCCCCACCGGTGTCCATCTCTTCGTGTCTCTTTCTGTGTCTTTGTCCCTCCCGTCTCTCTCGACCTCTTCATTCTCTGTCTTCCCTGGCTTTTCCCCCATCATCCACCCCCCTCTCGTCCACCTCTTTCTCTCTCTGAGTGGGTCACTGCGGTGGGTTCCTATTCATTTGTCATCCTCCTCAGTAAAGCGCCTCCAAAACCTGATATTGTCTGTCAGGGCCAATCAGGCAGGCTGTAGTCATACACGGAGGGCCCTCTGCTTCCCATCACGGCCCCTGCGTCCTGTCAAAACCGTGATGCCTTCCACCTGGGAATCATATCTCTGTTACCCCCCCTCCGTCTCTCCCTCACTCTCTCTGCCTCTCACTAACTCAATCCTGCATGTCTCTTCCTCTCTCTATCTCTCTCTCTCTCTGTTACTCTGGCCCCCCTTCCAACTCGCTTTCTCTACTTCTCCTTCACTCACTCGCTTCTTCCTCTCTAGCTCAATCACACTCGTTCTCTTCCTCTTTTGGATACTGTTGCTCTCTCTGCCCTCTCTCTCTCTCTCCCTCTTTCTCTGTTTCTGTACCTACACCCCTCTCCTCTCCTACTGTACCTTTCACTCCGGTATATCTCCCCTTGTCTCATCTTCCCCTGCATCTGTTCCTTACCATCAGCGCCCCGCTGGGTAAATGTGATAAGACAAGCATATCCCCCCTCTAACTCCACGTCTGACACCATCATCCTTCTACAGGTATAATTGTAGCAGGCACATTATCTTTTTTTTTTGTTTTGTTCTCAAAGCAGACTAATCCGTTTGATGGCGTGCCATATTCAGGCGTGTGCCCTATCAGGTGAGCACCCACATGGCTAAAGATTTTCCATAAATCAGGTTACTCTCTTTTTTGTCTTAAAGGGGAAAGAAACTGGGGTAAAATGAAAGGTCATACTATAGAGGAAGGAAATATAACCTATTGAGGTTAGAAGAGAAGAGAATGAATAGCAGGCTACATAATAGGACCATATACTGTATATACATATGTATATATAGAGATATAGAGTATGAAAAGGAAAGAGGGGCCATCCTACTTCAATTGAAATTGGAATTGGTGCGCTCTGAAAGGTCTGGGATGAGAAAGACATCAGCTGAGTGTAGCTCATTTTCTGAGGGTCATATTACTGGGAGCAGACAATCTGATTTAGCCGCAGAGCTCAGACAATGATCAGACATGGAGAGACCTTCCAAACGGGAAGACAGCCTCTAATTTCCAATGCATTTTGATGGGTTCCAGGGGACACGCCAATGTAATGCACCGTGAAAGAGATATACAGTCAAAGTCTCACTTTTTCAAAAGCATTTACTTGATACCACAGTGCAGTATTAATACACTATGCCTTCAAAATTTGAGTTGTGTTTTCACTGCGCACTTGTTCACCCCACCTGAAAAAGAAAAGGCTGTAGGATGACAATTGCGAGGACGAATTATCTCCTAAAGCTACCACACTGGGTCTCATTTAAGGGCAATTCTGATTTGAAAAAGAAGACATTTCCCTCAACAGAGAGTGAGATCGCAACTGGAGGAAACTCATCCTCCTGAGATAACTTTGAAGCATCAAACTTTGAATTCCTTCACCGTGGTCATTGGAAGTGCTGTGTCTTTTTACAACAGCGGCTTCAAAGCGCCCCCCCTTTTTTTTGGGTGACGAGCTGAGCGGATTCAGTTCATCATTCTGCTCTGCTGGATAACATTTCAAAGAGACATCCATCACTACCACCACCACCACCACCACCATCATCATCATCATCATCAGTGGTGCTGCCGCACTGAATTTATCAAAGAAGTGCACTTGGGCAGAAATGGGGAAATGGGAGGAAAAAATGATGACTCGCGGTATATACAAGCGTCATCTGTGCGGCCCGTTCCGGTGACAGTGGGAGTCCAGGTGGGCTCGACTCGGCGGACGAATTCAGCTTACCCTCGCCAAAGTTTCCCTCCATTTCACCCACCACATTAGTTATCAGTGTTAGGGGTGAGACGTTCGGAGGTAGCAAAAATTAGAGCCTTTGAAGTTAATGAGATGAAAATTGCTGCGGTGATGGGAAAGAGTGAGAGAGAGTGTGTGTGTGTGTGTGTGTGTGTGTGTGTGTGTGTGTGTGTGTGTGTGTGTGTGTGTGTGTGTGTGTGTGTGTGTGTGCGTGTGTTTGGAGATGGTACTGTAGGAGGAGAGGGACTATCGTTTAGGGTTCCTCGCTCAGTGATTTGAGATGTTTGCATAATGTCTTATGTGTTAAATGTGTGTGTGTGTTAAACGATTTCCTATGCATTGCAGCAATTGCCATTGTTTGTTTCCTCCACACATGGTTTTCCCCGTAAAGATTTCACGCAATAAATGAACAAACGCAATTACTCTCCCCCCACCACCAACCACGACCCCTTGACTCCCCCACTAAACCCCCACCTCCAATGCATGCATGCATGCATGCGCGCAATCAAAGCCGGAAACATACTTACACAGATAAGCAAGTTGAACACGGCCATCATAAACTTGAAGAATGTGAAGCACCCCATTTTAATCTGTAATAAAAAAGGAGAAGATAAATTATTGCATTTCTTCTTTCATCAGCCCACTCCTTCTATCTCTCGCTCACATGCATGCGCGCACAGAGCCACGAAACTGTGCACAGGTCCAATCATCCACACGCGTGCCACACTATTACATTCAGCTCACATCCTTCTTTGAAATTACTCTTTGAAAATTACACTGCTGACAATGGCTCTTAATGATGAAGGGGAAAAAAGAGCCAAGCTCTGTGAACATGTTCAGAGAGAGACGTGGTAAATGGAAAATCTAATGCCAAACAAGGTTACAGGAAAATAATTTGAAATAAACATTTTTCTTTATTCTTTACATTCAGTGACATCATACAGGCATACAAGATAAAAAATCTTACCTTTTTGAATGAAAGCACTTGTTGTTTTTGGTGAATAGGACTACTCTCACTTGCCTAAAATGTTGTTGGTTTGGAGAGTCCCTGTTGACCTCCTCGACAAACAAAAAGTAGCTTTATCACACAAAATCAGAATGCTGTTTCTCTGAGCTTAGTTCAGGTGTGCTGAGGTGAGTTTGTCAGTGGGTGGATATATGTGTGCGAAAAAATATGAGCAAGTGTGCGTGTTTGTCAGTTATAACGACTTAACTACTGGAGCCCGTGGCGTGAAATGTCATGATGGTGTTTTCCTCAGGCAGAACTGTCGGGCGGACTGGGTGTGGTGCTTTGGGAAGGATATAGGTGACAGCAGGTGCCAATTGTTCAGGTTGAGGACAGACACAGTCGGATAATGGCTCAGGTGGCAGGCCTGACCCCTGCAGGTACAGTGTGACATAGTTGTACACTTCACTTGTCAGAGATTTGGCTATCCAGATGATATGACCCCTATCATGCAACTTAAAATGTTATCTAACACACACACACACACACACACACACACACACACACACACACACACACACACACACCCTATCCATCCCTAAAAGGCATGAAATAAATCCCCACAGAGTTTGATGCAACCCATGACAAGGTGTCACAATAAACTTATACTGTCATTACTATAGTGATATACTACCTCTGAGATTATTATGTAATGATTTGTGTACGTTAAATTGTTATGTCACTGCAGTTTTATTGTGTGGGATGAGAGCATGTCTACAGTATGGGGTGACAGTCGCTCAGGAGGTAGAGTGACAGTCTTGGATCCGGGAGGTTTCTGGTATTGTGTCAAAGTGTCCTTGAGCAAGACACTAACTCCACTGAGCAGGCTGGCGCCTTGCATGGTTGCCTCCGGCATCAGTGTGAATGTGTGGGTGAATGTAACGAACAATGAAAAGCGCTTACAAGAATGCACACGAGAAATGCAGACTGTTAAAAAATGTTAGACCATTTACTGTGCATTTCTTACTTATTGTAGGTTCACTAAAAATCCCTTTTGTGTGACACTGGCGATGCATTCATTTAAGTGCTTTGCCTTTATTCACAATGAGGTCACACTGTTATGATAGCAAATTGTCATTCGTTCAGAACGGTTGCAACAGCAAAACTGGAGAGAAAGTGTACTTGTATAATTCTATAAACCTATTTTCTGTATATTTGCTATTTGAATTGCACCATTGCAAAACATCCATAACATTATATATCAAAAAAGAAAATAATCAGAGATATCCACTTTTAAACAATAAACACCTAAAGTAGTTAAATGCTAAAGTGCCATCACATCACATTCTCTTCCACAGGACACTTATCTGTTGCTGTTGCTCTGTAGATTCCATTGTTCACCGTTCGGTCCTTTGTTCTTTTGTCCCCTGAACGCCACAGTAGCCGATACATACCACTAGAGGGGAGTAGTGGTCTATTGTGAGGGCCAACAAAGCCTGCTCCAGTCACACTGTGTTGTCTTGAAGAGTCAACTATTGATCAATGGACCTCCTAGTGAAGGAATGCGCTTTTCTTTGTCCAGGCAGGTTCATGTGGTGGATGCTGCACCAACAAAGGAATGAAGCGATGTTCAGCAGCCAAGCCTTTTCCCCTGCATGAACAACGCTGACGTTGACTGGGTGCAGTAGATGAACTCTACAGTGCCAGGTAAAGTAACCCTTAACAAAGGAGATGTAAAACTGAATTGAAAATGTTTTTGGAGTCAACTTTATAGTTGTCAATTCCAACGTGACTGTTGACCAAATATTGATTTGTAAACATCTCCAAACATGGATGGCCACTGTAATGACTTTGGAATTCAACTGCTATCTACTAGTCGCCTGTACTCAGCTGGCATTTGGACTCAGAACAGTGTAAAGTGATCTTTAAAATGAAAGATGTCATATGCCGGCATTAGTTACCAGTTGTAGAGCACAGTCTATTTGACCACAGCTGTTGATGTGTTATGTATCGAAATTGATCCACATTTTTATAGCCGTGCTCTCCCGCTTTTATGGGGATAATTTACTATGAGCTCAGTGTCTTCTCCAGGCTCCATCAACTTGTTCCTTTCTTCTCTTATCAAGACTTTTGCAGAATTCTGGTCAATTTTCACAGAGGTCGACCATCCCTGCAGGCACGGAAAACCTCTGTGAAAAATGACACAGCGCTACATTCGGTGCCGGCTTGTTGGGAGAGTTGAGAGCACATATCAGATCAGGTCTTTCTCAGTAATATCACTTTAATGGCCTTATTGTGAGTTATGACAATCTCACCCACACCGTCATTAACCCACCAGTCCTTAATCTCGGCACGAAGAGCACCTGTCAGGCTTCGTTAGCCATTAAACTGGTTAATAATCTCCCTGTGTGCGTAAGTACGAATGCACACCTACGCGTGCACACACACACACACACACACACACACACACACACACACACACACACACACACACACACACACACACACACACACACACACACACGCTCTGGACAGTCTTACAGAAAAAGGAATGATTAGACGAACGCTTTTTCATCACGCCTGGCGAAAGTAGCGATGGGCTGCAAAGATCTCTGCCGGGGCCCTGGGTGAGATGGAGAGTGTACACGGGTCCCTTAATGAGGTCGGGTAGATTGAGTATTACCGGTGCCCCTCCAGGGCACCTGCCAGAGTTATACATCTGCTGCTCCTGAGCTGTAGCGGCTGTAACAGACATGGCAGCCGTTGGTTGCATGAATACCTCTTTACTCCAATTTGTGGAGCTCTTCTAGTTATGTGTTTTACCGAACTGAATGCTCACGCAGTACGTCCGACAAGGCCCGTCAAACCCATTCTAAATCCACTGAGCATTCAAAATGAAGTCACTGCAGTTAGCCTGAAAATTAGGAAAGATTTTTAAACCGATTAGTTTCGGGTCAATTGACTTTCGGGAGATACAAGGTTTGCCAGGGTGTGCAGCAGGGCACCGGGTGGCTCTTTGTCATCAGCCCTATCTGGCAGAGCTGGAGACATTTTGTGATATGGAATTCAAAGTTCATGACCCCGTGAACCATAAACCACCAGGACTGGGCCTCTTGACTATGTGGACAGGCCCAGTGTACGGTAAATAGCCTGTGGTCAGTGTGTGTGTGTGTGTGTTACGAAAGTCGGGTGGCGATGATGGTGATATATACCTGCACCCATCCTGACCCCTCATCTCCAACGCCGGGGGGCAAAATTGGTGCGTCTAATCTCTTTGTTGTAGGGTCTGTATGACAACAGAGGGTGGGAATAAAAAAATATCAGTAAGATGAATCGGTTCCTAAAGCACTCATTTGTGACATCCAGTAATAATAGCCTTTTGTTCACACAGCAGTGGGGATCGGTCCCAAAGTTTTTATTAACCTCTTAATTACTTCCACAAGGTGAGAGACATTGAGTCATGTGAGTGATATTATTGTTCGTAATCCATTATGTCGACGTTACAAATGGATAATTTCCTTGAAGTGAGAGATGTCTGTTGGGAGTGGGGTGTGGGTGTGTGTGTGGGGGGGGTGTACTGGTAACACTGTGACCTCTATTGTCTCCCGCTCTTTGAATTTATCACACGGACACACTTGCACAAAGACGCACATGGTAACAAAGATAGGCGAGCACGCACACACACACACACACACACACACACACACACACACACACACACACACACACACACACACACACACACACACACACACACACACACACACACACACACGTCACATACACTCACACGCACAAATGCATATTAATTCACTGCAATCCATTAGGCCATAGGAGGCCTGTGGTCTATAAATCAAAACTAAAGGGCCGACTAATTGACTCGCACACAAAGAAACGGCCGGGTTATGGAGAGGAGAGGAGAGGAGAGAGGAGAGGGGTTGTAAAAAGGGGAGGGTAATGGAAGAGGAAGAAGATGAGAGGAGAGGAAGACGGAGAAAGGCAGAGAAAGAAGACCAGATGGAGGAAAAAGGAAGGGTCCGGGGGGGGGAAAGAGTGAGCAGAGGGAGGAAGTGGGAGCAATGGGTGGAGAGCGCGGTGCAGCGGCGTGCGGCGCCGGCTCGGACCTGCGTAGAGCTCCTTTGTTCTGTGACTGATGGGATGCTATGATGACACACATTGCTTACGAGCCCCCATGGCCACGGGCTTGATCTCACCACCTATAGGGCCACCGTGGAGCGGCATATAGGGGACAATTCTCGCAGGGCTCTTAGCAGTGCTGCTAATTAGCTAAAAGGGGTAATTTGTATGCAGTCATTCTCTCTCAGTCTCACTGTCTTGTATGTCTCAATGCCTGGCGCCCTATCTCTTTCTCTCTCTCTCTGTGTCTCACCCTCTCTTTTTGTTCGTTCACTATCTCGCGTGGACCATTTTCATTTCGTCTCCCTCCTACTCTCTCGAACCCCTTGTCTCTCTTGATATCAATCCATCTCATTCCTATCCCGCCCGCCATTTGTCTCGGCGACAGTAATTGTACCACATCTTAATAATTAGTGTAACTCGAGCTTAATAAGTTTCAGGAAAATGCCTGTTAACCCTAACAGATTAGGGTTCAGTGACACGGTGCCCGCCGAAACTCCAATTTCCTCACCCCCCCCCCCCCCCCTCACCCCACCCCCCCCAGCAATTTAAAGTATTACATTAACACCACCTAATCTGTTAAGTGTCTCTGCGATCTTCTAAGACGAATCGCTCTTGATCGAGCTTTTTATAGACGACAGGCCTTATTAATGTTTTAAGAGTTGTTTTTTTTCTCCTCTTTGTTCAATCGCTCTGTAACTCCCAGCTCTCTGCATCCATCCATCCATCCCTCCCTCTCTCACACAACATGCCTGCGCGTGTGTGTGCATACGCGCGCACTGATACTCTTCTCGTGCGCTCTCATCATCATCATCACCCCCCCCCCCCCCCCCCCCCCCCCCTCGGTGGTGTTACCGGCTCATGTTGGGGATTGATGGAGAGACGGGGGGCTCTCATGCAGTAAATAGGCTGGACATTGGCTCGCTGCCACAGGATGGGGAATCAAGCCTGCACCTCTCTCTCTGTTATCCCGCCCCCACCCACCCTCTCCTCTCTTTATACTTAACTCCCCCACACCCCTCGTTTCAATCTAACCCTATCCTCCTTTCCGGTGGCGTGTCTCCTTCTTCCTTGTCCTCCTCCGCTGCCCCTGTCACCTGAGGAAGTGTTAAGTATAGGCCCCCTGGGGGCGGTGAAGCGAGTGCTTCTCTCTCTCTCTCTCTCTCTCTCTCTCTCTCTCCCTCTCTCTCTCTCTCTCTCTCTCTCTCTCTCTCTCCCTGCCATCCCTCACACTGATGGGCAGAACCATGATGCCAGCCCCTAACAATGAGCTGCCCACGCATTACGCCTTTCCCTCCCTATCATCCCTTCTTCTTTCTCTCCTCTCTCTCTCTCTCTCTCTCTCTCTCTCTCTCTCTCTCTCTCTCTCTCTCTGTCGGTTCTCTCACTTTTCTTCTACACTGTAAAATCCTGAGTAAACTTTTTATTTCACGCTCTCTGAGTTAAATTCATATTCATTATTTTGCAATGCATGTTCTGTTGTTTTCTTGGTCTCTCTGTGTCTCACTCTCTCTCCTGTCTCTCCTCTCTCACTCCTCTTCTCTGCTTTCCCCTGGCTGTCTGTCTCTCACTCTCTGACTTTTTCCCTCCTCTCCTCTCCATCTCTTTTGTTTGCCCACTGAATGAGTTATAACCCCACACATTATTTTATCGGGCATGCAAAGCGTCTCATCTCGGCATCATGGACAATGAGTCCCTCTGGCTCGTGAAAGGTTAATGCGTCGGATGATTGTAAATTGTTTGGCTATTTCAAGGGGCTGCGAAAGGGGTAAGTCGACCGTAAAATTTGATCGGCTTCAGAGGTCTTCTTTCCCTCCCTCCCTCCCTCCCTCCCTCTCTCTCTCTCTCTCTCTCTCTCGCTCTCTCGCCCTCTCTCTCTCTCTCTCTCTCTCTCAATCCCTCTTTTTCTTTCCCTCACCGCTGCCTCTCCATCTGCAGCATCCCCTGCCAGTTACCTTAATCATTTTAATCTTTCCGCCTGTCTTTCTCTCTTTCATTTCCCCATTTTCTCTCCCTTATGCCGTCTCTTTGTCTTCTCTTCTCTCCCGCTCTCCTATTCCTCACATCCTGTCTTTTAAACAACAGTTCAGAGGTGAGGACAGTGAAATCCTGTGTACAGCATCCTCCCTAGTTTTAGGAGAGGACCTTTGTCTTTGGAGGAGGGGGGGGGGGGGGCACCCGCCCCTCCCCTCCTTCCAACCCCCTCTTCTTTAACCTTCCACCACAATTTACAGCCTGGGCATATGGTGGGGAATTACATAATTTTGTCTGTTCAAAGGACCATAGAATGACTTGCATACGCGCATGTGGTTATCATTAAGCCCAGTTGGACTACACAGGACCCCCCGCCCCCCCACACACACACACACACTCCTAATGTCACCCACCATAAAGCAATGACCCTTCAAAGGACTCTTTGAACATGAAGAGCAGCAGTTGGCGTCCTGGTGGCTCCGCTGGCTTGAAGGTGCTTGTCATGTGATGTCGTGAGAGTTGAATCTGGCCTTCGATCTCTCTTTTGTTAATCATCACAGAACAACGCCAGTTAACCACTTTAAGCCCCATATACTTTGTCGTACGATGAATAGCCGATCCACAAGCTTACGATGCGTCGCATGATCTCGCATCTGCTATTTTTGCCAAAAACAAATATAGCAAAAATAGGCATGCCAGTGTGGTTTAAATAAGAATAATGCACTTTAGTATGTTGGGATTTATCTTCTTACATTAAAATTGCCTTGTGAGTGGACGGTGGACGGTGGACTGTGGATGGTGGACGGTGGACGGTGGATGGTGGACGGAAGACAGTGGGCGTCACAAACTTAAGTGTCCACTTAAGTTTCCACTTTAAACTAGATTCCACTTTAGTCCACTTTAAACTAGATTTGAAGGCCGTGCAGCAGCCTGGAAATCTAGTTATGGAAAATGGCTTATTTGAAAAGTGACAGGAAAAAAAGTGTGACTGTGTGCGCGTGTGTGGGTGGGCATGCATGACAGCAAAGTTTATGATCTGCCACATCATCACGAGTGCATAGTATGCCTGTATACCCTATATGCCATAATGACACCTCCATTTTTTATTTATTTTTTACCTTTATGTAAATAGCAAGCCCATGAGAATAAGCTCCACAATATGTGTGTCTGTGTTTACACACATGTATGGAATGTCACGGCTCAAACCTGAAGCAAATGTCACTGGCTGTCACATGGGAGACATGTATATATACACAGCCTGAGGGTGGAATCAGCCATCCTCTTGTCTGCACTCTGCATTCTCCTCCATAGCACCGGGGTGCTGCACACATCAAAAGCCCTCTCCACATGAGTCCAGCAGGCGCAACGTGGACACACATACTTGAATGCACTCAGAATAATAACACTGGTTCTCAAACTTTTTCATGTCAACTTTTCTCATGTCAAGGTCCCCCACATTAATATGTACTGTATTTGGCCGCAGACCCCCATCTGAAAACATTTTGTGCCAAAGCTTGTGTTGTTAAAATGTTTCAAATAAATGTTTTTAAATGAATGTTCAAATTCTTTCAAGATGTTTTGAAAATAGCAGATCTACTGTACACGCTCACCTCGCAGCGCATTGGGAATTTGTAGATCGGCTGCTTACAATGTATGGTTAAAGTGGTTAAAAAAGCAACAATTTATCATAACACGTCGCAATGCAATACGTGAGCTTGTAGATCTGCTATTTTTTACCACATTGAAAATACAAGGCTATCGCCTCCCCCCCTCCTTCCCCCCATGAAACGTACCTTTTTCAACCGTACCGTCATATAATTGGTACTTATTAATGCTCATTATAAGATGGTACCATTTCTGTCTACTCACTCTGCGCCTAACAGACCACCCTCCAACAGAAACCCTCTACCAGTGACATTCCGAACTATTGGAAACTATAGCCTTTCTCTTCCGGCAAAGTTAGCACACTGAAATAGAAGCCATTGTACTTGCATCAATAAAAAATGTTTGAAATGCCCACTGATTATGCTGTGCTCTGGGTCTCAGAGCGAGTACAGAAATGGTACCATCTTATAATGAGCATTAGTTAGGGCCAATTATATGTAGATAGGGTTGAAAGTGGGCGAGGTGCTCCTTGTACTCAGCAAGGATGCACCCAACTGATTTTGTTGACATCATGGCTTTTCATCTGGCATCACCCTTATGTCAAACTTTCCATTTCCATTCAGATTATCTAATAATGAGGCAGATTGCCATGAACCTTGCTGAGTGCATGCACTCAGGATGAACTCCAGCTATTTGATTGACCTCATGACCTATCTTCAAGCACCACCCATGGACCAAAATATCTACGTCTTGATTATGAGATATCTCGCAAGATATCTCATAATCAAATAGGCAGATTTCAGGATGAACCCTACTGACTTTGGTGACCCCATGGCCACCCATAGGACAAAAAGGCGGATTACCATGAAACTCACTGATCACGTGCATGGTCCCCAGAAGATTGACCCAAAGGCTTTATCTCTAGTGTCACCGTTAGGCCAAAAGTTCCAGTTGCACACACAATAACAAAATCTAATGGGCAGATTGCCATGAAACGTGCTGAGTGCACCCTGGTAGATGAATGCCAACTATTTGACCCTGTCATGACCTCCTCTAGTGCCACCCTTGGGGCAAAACAGAGAGAAGTGAAGAAGTTAATTAATTTTTCTGACAGGATGCAACATTCAGCACATGCAGGTTTTCACATTCTTGCATGTAACAGGGATTAACAGTGGCCTCCAGACAGCTGTACAGCCCTCATACCTAAAGGCATTTGTAAGATTAGATTACACTCGGTAATGCACATATCGTTGCTGTTGGGTGGAAACCTTGTACGTCCAAAATCGTTCCTTTTGTATTATTGTTTTAAAAATATTTTTTTTAAATTATGAAAATATATAGCCAATATATGAGCTTTCACTACAGTTGTGTGGCACTCTTGTATGATGAAGTAGGGGATTGATTTAACATAAAAAGTTGAAACATGGAGATACAAGGTTTCTGCCTGGCAGCTACGATATGCACACACACACACACGCGCACGCACATGCACACGCACTGTTTTTATTTACATCATGTGCAATACACCTCCATACATACTGTACTGTAGGACACACCTGCATAGAAGGGCTTGAAGGGCTTGGGCACTCAGGGACGAACACACACCAGATGATAGAAGCACAATCCCAACAGTCCAACCCTGGCTGCTGCTCTTTGAAAGCTAAACAAACAAGACCACCATATCCTACAGTATATTAAATTTGCGTAGTGGTTGGACTTCCGGGCTATCTGCAAAGGGGCGGAGTTTGGGTGTTATCGTCTTTGGGTTATTCTTTGTCTCTGGTACATTGTAGCTACAGTATGTTCTAGCAGACGCCATGTCCAATTTCCTACACATTGACCTAAAATAGAGCATGCTTGGATCGTGTACTTTTAATTGTTCAGTATACATTTGTATTCGTTATTTGGCCCATATTTTGCCTCAGTAGCGAACTATTCTATCCTTCTTCTTCATCTACTTTCCGCCACACTGGATGCCTTACAGCACTTTGCTGCCTCCCACAGTTCGGGAGTAAAACACAGTTGATATCAAGCTGCACATGCGTCGAGTTACTGCTGCCGACTGCCAACTGCCCAACATGGCCACTGCCACACGCTGAAAACTTATAAAGGACTTTCATTTATGGCTTGTGTCCACACACACTGCGTTTTATGAGCAGGAGGGCGCTTTGGATATTGTCTTCATAGCACTAGCACGCAGATTCACACGTGTGTGTGTGTTGTTTGTAACTGTCACCAGGCAGACGTCGACTCATAGGAAATCACCTAACTAACTAACCACACACAACTAAAAGTCTGCAAATATTTTTAGTGCGGGCACTCTGCGATCATCTGTTGTGCGGCCTCTGTTGTTGCATTGCAGATATGTAGCCATGTGCATGCCCACAATAATGTAAATATCTAATAATATTATAGCCTGTAGGCTACTAAATGTGAGGGCCAGGCTACGTTCAGGCCCCTATGCGGCCCGAACCGCTAGTCTAATTAAAATTTCACCTTTGGCACCAAGGAGCTAAGTCTGTAAAATGTGTGTGTGTGTGTGTGTACAGTGTGTGTACAGTGTGTGTGTGTGTGTGTGTGTGTGTGTGTGTGTGTGTGTGTGTGTGTGTGTGTGTGTGTGTGTGTGTGTGTGTGTGTGTGTGTGTGTGTGTGTGTGTGTGTGTGTGTGTGTGTGTGTGTGTGTGTGTGTGTGATTTATTGGACATACAGAGCCGGTTGAGGGCCGTTAATCATATGCCACATATATAGACGCCACATATAGAGCCATATAGTTGAAATATGAACACCATAAAAAGGATGCAAGATGTATGGGAGAGTGGAAAAAATGTGGAGAGACGTGAAAGCTCGTCTTTTGATTGCAAGGAGTGTGTGAGTGAGTCAAGGAGGGAGGGAGCGAAGGAAGGAGTGAGGGAGGGAGGGAGTGAGAGAAAGAAAGAGGGAGGGACTGGAGGGAGAGTGCCACGGAGATGCTCTCCCTTTGTCTCTCCTCCGCTGTTGTCTCTCCCCCACAGTAAAATCCCTCGGTGTAAATTCAACCCCACAGTGTAAAAATGCCGACCCGTTGGGGTTTAAGTAACTTACAGT
Organism: Gymnoscopelus microlampas; assembly: GCF_963454915.1. Taxonomy (NCBI): domain Eukaryota; kingdom Metazoa; phylum Chordata; class Actinopteri; order Myctophiformes; family Myctophidae; genus Gymnoscopelus; species Gymnoscopelus microlampas. The sequence continues at coordinate 31,918,987 of NC_139946.1, forward strand.
AATTAATTAAACCCTATATACTTTGTCGACCAGTGTCCCCCAGGGGTCTATACTTGGTCCCCTCATCTTCCCTCCTCTACATCAGATCTCAGCCGATCTGCAAGCTCACAATGCCTTGCAAAATTAGAATAGGGACACTTAAGATCCGTACACACGGGAATGTTCATTCCCTGCGATTAATTTGCAGTTTGCGTTATGAGTACATACATGCACACTGAGTGCGATTATAACGAGGCGATGAAGCAACGTAATTGTCTTTCTAAACGAGGATGAATTTTCACCGCAAATAAAATCACCAACCTGTGTGAATGGAGGCATCACCAAAATAAAAGTTTGATGTGAAATAATCACGACGCATTTTTGTATCATTTATTTGCGTCGCCCCTTATGTGTAATGACCTTTAGGGTTCAAGTGGACAAATAGACTCTTACGGGTACATTTTTACACCCTCAGAGTTAAATGAGCACTAAGAATATGACTGGGATAATTCCTTGACTCTCCCGCCCGGTGCGGGCTGGATGTGGCCTTGCAGCCTTTTGTGTGGCGTCTTGTTTTGCCCCGTCCAATGATAATCCCCCTGTGCTGTGCTTGGGCTGCTCAACAGATGGACAGTCGGCTCATTAACTTTAATATGTCTAACATCAATTAGGCTGGAGGTAATTGGGATGCCGTGGAGGTGATTGCAAGGTAGCAGGCGCTGCATACGAAAGCCTCCTCGCCCTTTAATGAATAACTCTCATCATGCCTCGTGTATGTGTGTGTGTGTGGGTGGCGGGGGTGGGTGGGTGGGGTGTATGCCAACTGGCCAGATCCATGCCAGAAAGGACGGACGGACGGATGGATGATGGAGGATGATGATTTTTTGATCTTTTTTTTAGGTGTCATTTCTTGAGTCTCTGTCAGCTGACCTTGATGGCTTAACACTCCTCTCCACCATGAAGGCCATCATCCCTCATCTACCTTTTCTGTGTCATCTGTCCTCTAAATGTGTTCCCTCTCTTCCCCTTCTCTCTTTCATTCTCCATTTATGTTCTCTCTCTCTCTCTTTCTCTCTTTTCTCTGTGTCTCCTTCTTTCTGGCAGGCAGCGCTAGCTGCCAGAAATGCTTATACCACTTGAACCCCAGCATCCATATTCTGGGGTTAACATTCGCCAAAATACAACCTCAAAAGCAACCTCACAAGCTTGTAGATTTGGTGTAGACAGAAACAAAGCGGTCTGAGTACAGTTGTAACTCAAGTCCGTTTCACGTTTCAAGACATCAGGGTATTATGTGTTTTTTAACATACGTAGTTGAAGATACAGAATGCTACATTTGACTCTGAGTGTAGAAACAAACCTTTACGGGTCTCAGAGTTTAATTGACACTCTGGATTTTACAACATTATGTGTGTCTCTCTCTCTCTCTCTCTCTCTCTCTCTCTCTCTCTCTCTCTCTCTGCATTCCTCCTCTCTATAAGCCCCCTCACATCTTCTTTGTCTTTCTCTCTGTTAGTATATGATGATGCATCTCCCTCACTGCCTGCTTCCTCTCTCTCTCCCGCTCTCATCCCTCTCTTTCTCCTTGCACTGTTTACTTCATTACTCCTTCCTGACCTTTGTTGTAGGTTTGAGAGATGAGCATCCCATCACTGTGTGTGTGTGTGTGTGTGTGTGTGTGTGTGTGTGTGTGTGTGTGTGTGTGTGTGTGTGTGTGTGTGTGTGTGTGTGTGTGTGTGTGTGTGTGTGTGTGTGTGTGTGTGTGTGTGTGTGTGTGTGTGTGTGTGTGTGTGTGTGTGTGTGTTTACAAAGTGCATCCATGTACGCACGCACACGCACACACACACACACACACACACACACACACACACACACACACACACACACACACACACACACACACACACACACACACACACACACACACACACACACACACACACACACGTGCATTAATGCTCGGGTATGGACAAGTGTGTGCATGTGCATTCATGTATATGTGCAGAGTAAGGGCACGCAACGTGTGTGTGTGTGTGTGTGTGTGTGTGTGTGTGTGGTGCGTATGTATTCATTTGTGGACAGCTATCCATGTCTCTGTCACTGTGCTGCTGAGTCAGCCAAAACCCGCGGCTGTGCTTCTTCCACGGGAAGCAGATGCACCTGCCAGCCTGTCCAAACGTGAGACGTAGAAGGATGTATGTGTGTGTGTGTGTGTGTGTGTGTGTGTGTGTGTGCGCGCACACGTGTGTGTGCATGCGTGCGTGTACACCAGTCCAAACATGCGCACACCACACACTTCATTATGGAGATGAATAGCTCTACTCGCTGCAGAGCATTGCTAGCCTTGGAACTTAGAGCAGAGAAAACTGTGTGTGAGGGTGTGTGTGGGAACATTATGTGCACCTATAGGCCCTTTGTACAAGCACGTAAATGAGCACATTATCGTTTCATCAGTGTGTGTGTGTGTGTGTGTGTGTGTGTGTGTGTTTGTTTGTGTGTGTGTGTGTCTGTAGGGTGTAGTAATTTAAGCCGGCTGGTACAAAGTGCCTTTTTTGTTGTTGTCTGTATCTGTCTGAGTCTCTGTTCTTGTTTTCCATCCAGAAGTACCAGTGATGTGCTATAGGATCCGCTGTGCATGTCAACAGAATAGGGCTGCCCACTGAACAAAGCACATTACACCCAGTGGTGGAAAATGTACTCCCATTTTTTTTACTCAAAGTAGCAATACCACAATGAAGAAATACTCAAGTTATTAATGTTACAAGTAAAACTACTGTATTCAACACGTTATGAGCTTGGAGATCGTCTGTTTTCAAGTAGACAAAGTATAAAATAGGACTTAATTGATTAATGCATGTTTTGTATTAATAAAAAGTATAAAGTATTTTTAAAGTAATTTAAATACTCAAGTAAAGTAAAAATACCTAAAAAATGTTTTACTTCATTTAATAATCAAATCAGAAGTACACATACTTTGCTAGTAAAACGATAACAATTAACTGTAGGAAGCTGCATGCACCCACTCTAGCTCAATGGACACAAAGACTGAAGCATGTGATGGAACAATTAACTGCTCATCTTCAATTAAAAATGGACATTTTTGTACAGTAATGTAATACTGTGTACTGTATCTTGGAGTTTGATTGAGTTCCGGCTCCGTTGTTTCTTTTCTTAAGTTAGGTCCTTTTCTTCTTTTATTTTAAATGGAAATAGATATTTGTGCTATAAAGTGTGAATATGCTGTCATGGAACAATCTGTGTGAAACTGAAAAAAACTAAAGAAAAAAAAGTACATTTACTCAAGTAAATGTACTTAGTTACTTTCCACCACTGACTATACAGAGCTTCTTCTGGTGTGTCTCAGGGGTCTGTCCTGTGCACTCTGACAATAAAAGGTCCAGTGTCGTCACGGAGGCTGAGCCTTGTTCCAGACCTTTCCCAGGTGAGGAACCTTCGCTGTGCCCTCGTCGACAAAATTACAACGCAAACTGGTTGGACTCAATCAAATGACGCGGGCAGAGGGAATTGTTCCCCTCTGCGTCCCTCCCCCCAGTGTCATAACACGCATGGAAAGTGGGAATATCATAACCCGTTTCCTAAATCCCTCAATCATTGCACCTTCTTTTTCCTGAGAGAGCGAGAGAGATAGAGAGAGCCGCCTGCCGCGGAAGTAGAGCAGCTTCCTCTGTCTTTGTGTAAATATCACAGCCAGTTTCCCCCCCCAGGCCGTCATATGGGAGATGGAAGGTATATGTGCACTAGCGAGAAGGAGGGATGGGGGCCGAGGAGGGGTGTGTGGGGGGGTAGGGGCAGGGAGAGGAGTGGAGATAACCATTAACAGGGGACTAGCCAGGGTCAGCCATGAATTTTATTAGACAATGGGAAATGGAATCAGGGTGGCAAAGGGTAGGTTTTGTGGACGGTACAGTGGAGATCTCACCACATGGCTGTGTGTGTGTGTGTGTAAGGGGTTTTGTAAATTTATACTTTGTTGCCCCATTGTGAGCTTGTAGATCTGCTATTACCGACGAGTGACAAAAGCATACATTAAGCATTAGAAAGGTGGCCGAGGGGGGTTGGCAATACATGTGTGCATGTGCATGTGCATGTGCATGTGCATGTGCATGTGCATGTGCATGTGCATGTTTATCTGCCAGTGTTGTCCCTCACTGCAGTGATTGATCCGTGTGAGCAGAGTAAGGCTTATTGTTATGGCAGCTTATGTAATATGAGCCTTCTGAGCGTCCGCCAGGCCGCCTTTGTTTTGACCAACAGTTGGATGTCTTCATCTGCACCCGTGCATGCGCATGCACACGCATACACATGGCCTGGGTGCACAATGTGTAACCCCAATGTGTAACACCTATTTTCCACTGCACACTGTCCATATAAAGAGCAAACAATGGCTTTCTCCAAACGGCCAAATAGGTCACGCAACATTTTATTGCATCAGCGCCGGGATCAAATGTGCAGACCTCCTCAGACGTGTGCCACTGCTCCTTTATTCTGTTATACTGTTGCATGGAAGGCAGTAACAGGTTGGGGTGTATTTGTTAATGTTTCCTTGCTTACAGCAGTGGTTCCGGGGACCCCTTGGGGTCCTTGAGAGGGTTCCCAGGGGTTCCCCAGGAAAATGAGTAAATGGCATAAAATCAGTTTACCCACTTTGACTTTATCTATTTATTCTTCAGCTATTACAAGCCCACAACGGGTCGCTGTGCGGGCTTGTAGTTTGGCTATTTTTTAAACATTTTCAAAACATCTTGACTAATTGTACTAATTGAAAATTTCGAAGACAAATCTTCTATTATGGGAATTGGGGATCCCTGGCACAACATCTTTTCAGATGGGGGTCAGCAGCCAAATACGTATCAATCTTGGGGTCCATGACATGAAAAGGTTTGAGAACCACTGGCTTACAGGAGTGCGGGCGCCGGGCGGGCCAAAGTCATGCAGCGGTTCCTCTTAGATATGCAACATGCGTTGCGTCGCAAAGAGAGGCGACACGTTTAGCAGTTAAAGTACTGCATAGTTTATAAGTTGGCATCTGGCTGCAAAGTAGTAAGACTATGGGTCATTTAGACTGAACCCAGTGAAACGGTCAGATGTCTTGATACCCAGAGTTGAATTATACAGAAAGTGAAACATGCAAACATATGCATGCCTCCCACAATGCCCCCGCAGTTTTGAAATTTCCATTTGAAAGGGGTTGTTTTTCATGTATCAACAAAGAGACTTCAACAGCAGTGCTTAATAGGTAATGTCTTGACATTCCTACACAGTCTGTTCACCAAGCCTGCACTGGCAACTGGTATGAACGTCTCTCTCTCTCTCTCTCTCTCTCTCTCTCTCTCTCTCTCTCTCCCTCCCTCAACCCCCCCCCCCCCCCCCCCCCCCCCCGCTCTCTCTCCCTCTCTCTCTCTTTCTCTTTGATACACATGCATGCGAATGCACGCAAACAGACACACACACACACACACACACACAGACTCACATACACACATGCACACACACTCATAGACCCCTTGCAGAGAGATGTGGAACCTCGGCCCTGCGGCTGTGGGGGAATGTGTGGGGGGGGAACTATCCACAAATTACCCTTGTTAGTTTTGGTCAGGTGGGCTTCGGTGGCAGTCTGCCCGCTTTCCTATCTGTGTCCCCAAGCTAGAGGGAGACCCCCTGGGGTGCTGTTAGTGGTGTTTTTCTATGTCCGCCTCATGAGGAAGACTAAGTTTTAGCAACACACAATGGCAGAGCGACGCGTGTCCCCCCACAGATTTCTGAGAGACTGAGCCGCATTACGCAGGTTTCTTCTTTTCTTTGGAGATGCCGCCAGACAATAGGGATGGAAATGCTATAGCAGCCAGGGAGGGGGGGGGGGGGGGGGGGGATAAAACGATGGATTGAGGAAGAAAGCCTCTGCTAGGTAGGTGGATCTAGCACTGGGCAATATATTAATATTATATCGATATTGTGAGATGAGGCTAGATATCTTATGGGATTGTGGATATTGCAAAATGGTAAAAGTGTTGTCTTTTCTTGGTTTTAATCACTTAAGCCACTTAAGCCACTGTTTTTGAAATTTTCCGAAAGAAAATTGATAATATTGTTACAATCCCATATTGTCATAATATCAAGGTATCTGGTCAAAAATGTCTCGATATTTTATTTTGTATTTTCATTTTCTAAATGTGGATCCAACTGTGTCTCGGGAGAGAGATTCCCCCTCTGCCTCTGTGTGTGTGTGATATGGATGAAGAGTGTCAACCTTAACATGCTTCTCCATTTTCACCCGTTAACCCTCATTTAAATGAGACTACATTGTCTGTAGACACACACACACACACACACACACACACACACACACACACACACACACACACACACACACACACACACACACACACACACACACACACACACACACACACACACATATTGTGCACTCCAACATAAATGCTCATAAACATACCCCCACACACATGCAGACACACATGCATGCTTCCTCACCATGTCAGTGAAATAATGAGTATTTTACAAGGCAAACAGTCATTAACCTGGATAGATTGCGAGAATAAACAATTTGAATGTGGCTGTGTGAAGCGAGGAGCCCTAGGGGTGTGTGTGTGTGTGTGTGTGTGTGTGTGTGTGTGTGTGTGTGTGTGTGTGTGTGTGTGTGTGTGTGTGTGTGTGTGTGTGTGTGTGTGTGTGTGTGTGTGTGTGTGTGTGTGTGGCATGGGGTTACTGGGTCGGTTCTGGATGGCTGACTTATCAAAACGATGTACCAGTGGACTTGTGTGCGTGCATGCGTGTATGTGTGTGTGTGGCTATGTGCATGCACGGACCTGTACGTCTGTGCAGCACTGTGTGTGTGTGTGTGTGTGTGTGTGTGTGTGTGTGTGTGTGTGTGTGTGTGTGTGTGTGTGTGTGTGTGTGTGTGTGTGTGTGTGTGTGTGTGTGTGTGTGTGTGTGTGTGTGTGTGTGCGTGCGTGCGTGTGTCTGTATTTATTGCATACCAGCAGAGTGCTACTGGGCCTCCTGCGTGTCCCTGTCCCATCACAGAAACACAATGCCTATTTGCATGTTCACTGACTGTAAAATTGAGAGCTCCCACTGAATCAACCCTTAACCAAGCAAATCTAATGATCTCACATTGGAATCTGATTGTTTCTCTTTTATTTTTTCCCCCTCCGCCATTAGAGAATCTTCTCTGGCAGTTGGTGTGGGACTGGGGATATCGCTATTGGGAGAGATAGAGTGAGTTGAGAGAGAGAGAGAGGAGAGAGAGAGAGAGAGAGAGAGAGAGAGAGAGAGAGAGAGGAGAGAGAGAGAGAGGAGAGAGAGAGAGAGAGAGAGAGAGATGCATTTGGGATGCATGTGGGATGCATGTGGGAAGTGTACATGTGAGAGCGACATATTGAGGATTTGGGATTGTGTGTGTGTGTACGCACGCACTGCACGCATGGTTGCAAGTGACTCAGAGCATCTTCTGGGACTTGCAGGACTGCTAATGATACAGAACACAGCCCAACCAACCAGGCAATGGAGAGTGTGTGTGTGCGCGTGCATGTGTGCATGTGTGCGTGACACCAGATGTCAAGTACTTTCCCAAAACAGCACAGAATAAGACTTCTTTCCATCTGTCTGTCCCATTATCAGCTTCATAGTGTCGTTATTTGTCATTAATGATTAGAATTGTGTCCTCCCACGGTTATAGATGATGTGAGGCTCTTAATGCAGCAACTGGAACAAAGAAATCTGCTTCATACCAGCGGGTGCACTGAGTGACGGCAGCCATGCCATCTCACCACCTCTAGGGGGCAGTACATGACATTATTCTGCAGAGCACAAAGGATCGTTGGCTTGCAAGTGGTGTGTAGCATAGTTCAGTATATAGACCCTATAGAGATGGCTCTCCACTCTCAGTGCAGAGACAGAGAGAGAGAGAACAAAAGAAACGCAGGGGCTTCAGTGAGTGCAGTCAACTCCTTGCCTTTCTCCCACAATTATCCTACACTTAACACTTTATTGTCACGCACTCTTTTGAAACACACTTATGAAACTTTCCTCTCTTCAAACCTCAAAGTTTTGCTGTGATCTTTCGGCCCTGCGGAATATGTCAAACTACTGCTTCAACAAAAACGTCAGCCTCGAATGCCATGCTCCATTATGTGGGGAAAGAAGCAGCATCACAAATACAGTATTCTGAATGTCCTTGCTTTTGTGCCTCTCTGTGCAGGCTTATATTCCCGTTCCTGTTGAATTCACTCATTTGGCTTTGTGCAGGTGCATGCATTGACAGCGTTGGCATGCATGTTGAGCTATTGAGGGGATAAAGCAATGGCAAAACATGAACAATATATCCATCTCTCTAGAGGAATCAGCACAGTTTTTCTTTTGATAAAAGTTGAAAAAAGAGTGTGTGGATTTGTAAATTAATGTAAGTGAAGGCAAAAAAAAAATCTCGATTATACTCTGTCATACTTTTGATTCTTTCATCTCTTCTGGGCGAGCCTGCTATCAACCTTGTTGCTCCAATTCATTTAGAAACTTGAAGCTTTGTCTTTAATTTAGAAACTTGAAGCTTTGTTTTTCCTTAAACGACGACCGACGAGTCTCTGCAGAGATCTCTGGAACAAGGAGGAGGTAAAAGGTTGCGGTCCTCATTTAGAAATACAAGTGCAAGTGCCTTGTTGCTCCAAGGTTGATAGTTTCTGTATTTAAAGAATCGTTAAGTCTATAATGTGAAGTAGCGAAACTTAAAGTGTGTGTGTGTGTGTGTGTGTGTGTGTGTGTGTGTGTGTGCGTGCGTGCGTGTTAAGGCTCAAATGGTTACCAACATATTGCATTTCTTTGTTCCACCTCTCACTGCTCTGCTGTTGTGTGCTGAGCTCCTCTGTGTGTGTGTGTGTGTGTGTGTAAGAGCAGTAGTAGTAGAGTTTTCAGCTCAGCTGGAGGTGTGCCTCACAGCGCTGCAGTGTGTTATGCAACACCACCCCAACTCTGGGATGGGATGAGGGGTTGGTATTGGGATAGCTACGAGGGTATAATTACGCATGCACGCACGCATGCATGCGTGCGTGTGTGCGTGCATACGTGAATATGTAAAATATGCAGAGACTGGCTGCTGGAATGGAGAAGAGTGAGAAGAGAATCTGGGTCAGACTGATGCTCAGTCATATAGAGAAAGACTGAAAGGGAAGGATAAAGACATAGACATAGAGAGAGGCAGGGAGAAGGAGAGATGGCTTAGAATGGGGGAGGAGAGAGAGGGAGAGAGAGATGAGAGACATAGCAAGAGCCAGGAGAAGATAGGAAGGGGGGAAATTATGGCTAAAATCGAATAATTGAAAAAAATATGAGATCAGAAAAAGAACATTATGGTAAAGTCATCCAAAGTTCCTTTCACCTCATTACTGTCCAACCAAGTCTATCACTGGGGTTGATGAGTGGGGTTGTCCAATTTTTAAAAGTCTATATATTTCTTTTATACAGCTGGCCCCCAAAGGGAGGCCATGGACACATCTTTCATATAATCATCTCACATACTCATAAGGTTAATGTCTTCAGAGTTAAATGCGGCAGCATCCTTCAGACTCCTCCTCGTTTCCTTTGCTAAGATCTGGACATACTCTACTGTACTCTACCTAATTTACCGAAAATATATCTAAACCGATATTTAGAACCAATAACCGACGTAATCTGGCTTATGTAGGTTAATTGAATAATTGAGAAGCAGAGTATTTGTTGATATTTTTTATCCTTATATATTGATGAATGAAGATTTTTTAAATCAACTACATTTACTACATTTTATTAGTTTGATTAACCACTTAAACCTGTGGTGGCCTACCGATCTACTAGCTTACAACGCATTGCATCACGACTCGTTGTGTGCTTGTAGATATGCTATTTTCATTGTTTTTATATAGTAATTGAGGCAAAAGTTAGAAATAAGCGTGATATTGATTTAAACAGTTTGACTAGGTAAAACATGCTGTAATTGTAAATTGTAACACATATTGGTGACTCTTTTTAGAAAATGTATTTGATACCACAGAAAAGATTTCAAAACTATTACAGCTAATCAGTTGTTAAAATAAGGATAGAAAATTCTCATGGCCAATTGAACTCGGTTTCCTGCGCAAGTGCTGTAATGTTTACCATTGAGCTAATAGAGCCGACCTTTTTGCTCGGGGGATAAATTGAATCTTGACCATCAGGTCAAAATTCGTATCAGATCCTATGTCTAGGTGAGACATGACCTTTGACACGATCTAAATGACTCAATAGAAGAGCAGGGAGAAATTACAACCCCCCCAATTGTATATAAGTTATATTGTGTTAACATACTCTACCGTACAGATTGGACAAAATTACATTTTATTCATAAAATAATTGTTACATATTGAGGCTTTAAGTTTACAGAAACGTTATAGTACTACTTTACAGTAGGTGTTTTCCTGGGCCTGGTCATGGAACCTTCTGCTGTACAATGGCAATTGTAAATTAAAGTGGGAAAACTACAAAATTGCAGATCTATGGCTTCTACAGTAAATTGAAACTGTAAACTTTCATTAAAGCTGCTCCAGTGCAGTTACACAGGGGTCAACAGTACAGCACTGGTGTTTAGTGGATGGTTCCCTTCCCAGGTGAGAATGTGTTTAGTCATGTAACACTCACTCCACTGTGACAACTACCCCAGGCCACTGCCACACGTGTCCTTAATGGACGACGTTGTACGTTCCAAGTCGCCTTGCTTGAATAAATTGGCTAAATAAGGGTGAAACTGACAGGCGTGTTGCCAATAAGAGGGCCACCGCTGGCCTCTTGCTAGTACTGTAGGAAGTGGAACATCCGCTCTATGTAAAGAGCCTTAGATCTGCATTACTTTGTTAGCTATCTATTCTGATCTATTATTTATGTCTGGACAAAATTCTGACATAACGAGAGAGCTGTCACTTCAATCATCATCGTCGTTTCTTAGACCTGCTGCGTCGCGTGTGTGTGTGATTATTATAGTTGACATGGAATACAGCAACATGTACTGTATGAGAAAACTAGAACAGGCCTCACAGTCACCACAGGAGGTACTGTATGTGTGTGTGCCTGTATGCATGTGTTTGTGCCTGTGTGTATGTATGTGTGTGCGGGCGTGCGTGTATGTGTAATTGTGTCAGAGCCTCGTTTGAACTGCGCATATCAACATTCATACTTGTCGTATGCATGAAAGGATATGATAACATAAAATTCTAATCTTTTTTTTTTCCTTTTTGAAATGTTCAGCAGGGCATTGTGTGGGCATGTGCAAACGCATGCATTCACGCTTGCCTGCTCAAATGCATGCCTGTATGTATGACTTTAATATGTATGGCATACCACGGCGTGCATATTTATGCTACACAGTGTGAATAATACATTTAATATAACGCACCGGTAGTTGCTAGTGATTTAGCTGTAGCTGTTAAATATTTGTGTGATCTCACCCACACTTATCACAGAGATCTGTCAAGACTCCCGTCTGTGGCTGCCATATGGCAATCTACAGCACTCTGTGTGTACTGTATGTGCTTATGACATGCTTCTATTTATCTTATGTGAGTCCATGTCCTCTTGTGTCTACAATGTGGCTGTACGGTTGCCAGAGTTAGAGCTGAAAATGCAGAAAAATTATAATTATAATTACGCTTAAACCCTATAATTTGTCCCCCTCCTCCTTTCCTTCTACGCTAAATCTCTTTGCAGAAAAAAAGCTGATCTACAAGCTCACAATGCATCGCGCTGTGATGTATTCTGAATTTGTAGGTCGGCTATTTTTGCTAAATGTTCGCCTATTATGACATGCACAGAAAAGGATTGCTAGGGTTCATGATGCCCTCACACTGCTGTCAATGAGGAACTGGCCTGCTGAATCAAATGCTATACCGGTAGTTCTGCTCTAGTGTGGAGAGAGAGTTGGCTCAGAATGGGGAAGGCAAGGCAAGGCAAGACAATTTTATTTGTATAGCACATTTCAACAACAACGCAATTCAATGTGCTTTACACAAAATACCAAACAAAGGAAACACAATAATACAATTATAAAATGACATTAGGATGCATAAAACAAAAGAGAAATCAATAGATACAGTTACAGTGCAGAGGAGAAAAGAAAGAAAAGAATAACTCAATCAAAGGCAGCAGCAAACAGAAAGGTCTTTAGTTGTGTTTTAAAATAAATAAGAGTGGCCGCAGACCTGCAGTTTTCCAGGAGTTTGTTCCAGATACAGGATGTGGCGCAAGGTGTTTTTTGCTCCTCAACCTTGTTGCTACACAGACTTTCTGTCTGTCAAAGGTAGCTGTTTTTCACTTTAACATACAGCAGCGATTCTCAACCTGTGGGCTGGGGCCCACTGGTGGACCATGAGGATATTGCAAGTGGGCCCCCAAATAATTGGCAAAACACTAATATTTTATTGATAATATAACATGGTATGTTTTCTTTGAAACCTTGAAAAAATAGTTTTCATTGTGATAAATAGGAAATTAAAGTACATTGATCTAAGCTGGAACACAATCGATTGATTGACGCCTGTTAGCACTCATGTGATCGGCTAACAGGCGTGTTGCCAATAAGCGGGCCACCACTGGCCTCTTGCTAGTACTGTAGGAACATCCTCTTTATGTAATGAGCCTTAGATCTGCATTACTTTGTTAGCTATCTATTCTGATCTATTATTTATGTCTGGACAAATTCTGACATAACGAGAGAGCTGTCACTTCAATCATCATCGTCGCTTCTTAGACCTGCTGCGTCGCGTGTGTGATTATTATAGTTGACATGGAATACAGCAACATGTATGAGAAAACTAGAGCAGGCCTCACAGTCACCACAGGAGGTAATGTATGTGTGTGTGTGCCTGTATGTATGTGTGCCTGTGTGTGTGTGTGTGTGTGTGTGTGTGTGTGTGTGTGTGTGTGTGTGTGTGCGTGTGCGACTGTGCGTGTGTGTAATTGTGTCAGAGCCTCGTTTGAACTGCGCATATCAATTATCAATTCATACTTTGTCGTATATGCATGAAAGGATATGATAACATCTTTGAAACCTTGAAAAAATAGTTTTCATTGTGATAAATAGGAAATTAAAGTAAATTGATACAATTCGACAATCGATTGATTGATCATTAAAATAACATGCTCTGAAAATGCACCCATGTGATAATATGTAATAATTATTATTATTTCAACTACTATAACCCTTTCAGGCTGTTAACAGGTGTAACCCTTAAACAGGGCTTTACCAGAACTTGCTAAATACCCTCTGCCAACTGTTTAACTATCAACAAAAGAACACGCTCCTTGTGTGAGTTCTCAGTTTAAAAAATCAAGCCGACAAATTTACATGCAAATGACTTTTTCAGTAGAAAAAAAAAGAAAGGAATGCATTAAAAGGCAAGTGTCACCTGTTCTGTGGGGCTTTGAAACTCTCCCCACGCAATTCAAACGGAGCATCATAGATTTTTCTTCTTTCTTCCTTTCCCCATTTCTCCTCCCCTCCCAACTTCCCTCCCTCTCTCTCTCTCTCGCTCTCTCTCTCTCTCTCTCTCACCCTCTCTGAGCTGCCTGAAGCTACTGTAGGGAACACTGTGTTTTCACCCCTGGTACAATGACAGCAGCTAGCAAGGAGCTGTTGTAGCTAGTGGCGCCGTACCGCGCCCCCCGCTCTCGACACCCGTGCATAGGGGAGCTCCTGGGGTCATAGATGAATATTTAAAACGGCTTCCACATCAAATTAGATGTGACCTTGGAGTACACGCGCTCGTGTCTGATGAAGCCTAAAAGGGGCCTAATTTGCTTTCAAACGCCCCCCATTTTTCCTCCTCCTCCTCTTCCCTCATATCTCATATACATGCCTAGAAGGGAAGGGCCTCCCCAGTACATGGAGAGTTACAGAAACATTCTGTCTCTCTGTGTGTGTGCGATGGGGAGAGAGTAAGATAAAAGCTTGGAGATAAGTGAAGTGATTAATGAAGTGTGCATCAAAGAGACCAGACTGTCTGTGAGCGCAGGCGAATGCACCTGTCCTACACATATAAGCATATTATCTATGTAGGTATCAGTATAACTCCTTTAGAGCTGCAACTATTGATTATTTTCTTAGCGATTATTCTAGAGACTTTTTATGATTAATCAAATAATCGCGAATACGTTTTCTGATATGCGTTTTTTATATATCAACAAATCAACGTGAAAAAGTTCTAATAGATTTTTTATAACTAAATCGATTTTTCTGTTAACCACTAACCATTTTATAGTTTGTCGTAACACAGTGTCGCACACAAACAGCAAAAATAGCTGATCTACAAGCTCACAACGCCTTGCAACGCATTGTGAGCACGTAGATCTGCTATTTTCGCTATTTGAAACAAATGTGAGGGGAAAATAGTGAATTTAAAACTTTTCCTCCCAAAATGTATGATTAGTTTTTACAATAGACTAGTTCAATTAACTGTTGCACCCATAGAGCTATATATCTGGAGTTCCCACTCATTTCAATGAAAACTACTCACCCAGTGCATACTCCCCCGGAAGTATCTTTTTCCTGGTTTGGTCTTCAATTTAATGATAATAAAGCAGGTGCACTAGGGTTTGAGGCCATAGAAGCATGCGCATTAGTGTCCTTTATGCGCCAAGCTTGCAGTACCAGATTTCTCCACTTGGACATGACAATCTTGGACATCAAATAGACCAATTATTTGTTTACTAACACTGAGACTGGCTGCACAGGTGATTGTTTCATGCAATCAATTCTCAACCTGTTGTTTTGGGGTGCGCTGGTTTCAACGCACCCCAACCCCCTTTTGTGTATTGGCTAGTGAGGCGCACCCTAGCGAGACCTGACAGAATGGGTTTCATTTGGAGCCAGTATGACGTTTGGAGTCTGTGTGACGTTGTCTGTTAAGGGGTCTATCGTCCCTCCTGAGGGCTGGGTTGCACCCCTAAACTCCAACTTAGGGGAGTGGCACTTAAAGGCCTAATAAGTCGATGACTGGCAGTGAGCCAGGATTAACTGGGCAAGTTTGATTAAGTCAAGTTAACAACTTGAACATTGCCTATTCTGGGGAAAATATTCAGCAAAAATAGCGAATCTACAAGCTCACAATGCTTTGCATTGCAACACATTGTAAGCCTGTATATCGGCTATTTTCTGTGAAGAGATTTGGTGTTGAGGAAAAAAGGAACAGACCTAATACAGGGCCCTGGGGGATAACTAAGTAGCCTATAGAGTTTAAATTGTTAAGCCATAACTGTCTCCAAATATTCTCTGTTCCAATTCTTTTTTTTTAAAATAGGTCTGTAAATCCTTAACCTATTTATAAATAAATAGGTTAATATGAAGTAGATTTCATGCTGTTCCTAACAGCGTGAAATCAGGATATTTACAGTCACTACTATTAAATTAATTTTAAATCTTTTGTGTGAATTTTCTCTGGGGCAGTTTGTGAGAGGGTGCATGCTTGTTCTGCATGCACGGCACGCCAGCTAGTGTTGCGTGTCATTGGAGACATCGTGTCCTAAACACTTGAACTGCAGTATACACACAAACAAGATCAAAAGCTTTGTATACACACCGATGACCTCCCCACACAAACAAGGCCACCGCTGCCATTATGCAGGAGCAGCAGGCTGTAAAAAGCCACCAAGCAAGGAGATAGCATTGATTTGGGGGGTCTGATACAAGCTACCAAGTCAAAGATTGAATATCTGTTATCATTTGCGGCGTCCTCTGGCACTGCAGAGGTGAGAGTGTAGAAAGAGAACATTGATGTGTTTATATCAGTGGCCCCCCACCAGCCAGCACTATAAAATTGGATCAGTGTCCTGTGGGGAGAATGTTGTATTATCCTTTTTTTGCATTAAGCTTTAACAACATTTTTTCCAAATGAAGTTGGAGGCATACATTTTGTTTTACTTTACTCCACTAGGCACTGGTGAACCGTAGCCTAATGATTGACGAATCATTTGATCCAAGCTCTTTGGGTGGGCTATTATGCCTGAATTATTCTTGGACGTGCATCGTGTCACGCATGATGGAGCTTATACAATGCATCAAATGGTGACAAAACGGCTCACAGTATGACGCGTCGTAAGCTTGTAGATCTGTGCCAAATTTTCTACTGTACGTATAAATCAAGCTTTCGATTTTGGATCAGAAACTCGGATTGGAGTCATCCATATTTTTGGCAAAAGGGGGCATTGGGAAATCTGGGCATTAGGGGAAAAAAGGGCACACTCAATTGCTTTTAGTAATTTTTGGATGATTTTTGGATAATTCAGAGTCAGAGTCAGAGAAAATATTTCCATTTGTTTTGTCGATTTATTCTCACATGTGTCTTTCTGCTCTTGTAACTAATTGGCCATTTTTGGTTGCAACTGGATAGAAGTCATTTATATTCAGTTCCTGACTGCAGTGGTTGTAGTACGAGAAAGCCTGGGAGCGAGGTTAATCCACAATCCATGTAAAGTATAGACATGAAACGGAACCCTGCAAGCAAAAAAAATTGATATGTTAGATACATTGCTGATGTTATGTTACTTAAACACACCTAAAACCAAAAACATTGATTCCATGCATGCAGCAGGGTCCTGGATCGATGGTATGAATCACTTGCTAAAAATATATATTTTACACAGCTCCAGCACTGTCCCTGGCAATCCTGTGCGAAATGTGCTCTGCAGTCTGCACCCCCAACCATGTGGATTTGGTAAAGGATGAGGCAAATAACCAAAAATAGACTTTTTTATCATTGAGTCTTCTCTTTTGTGTGGCTGTGATTGTGTGCAATGAGTTGACTCATTGGCAGCCTGGCAGCCAGGTACTATACAGTATATTTCCCATTCTACTGTATGGTTTTACATAATAATCTATAATGGATTGCGGCACTCTATTGTAATGCTTGCCGCAAATATTGTCAATAGCTGAATCTGTTAAAAACAATTATATAATCATACAATTCCTTTCAGCTTGTGTTGCCTTTTTTGTTGTTGTTGCAATAAACACACACTTACCACTTACTATAGCTCATATTTTTCCTTCAACTTCAGTAGAGTTCTAACTTGTTCTGGCGTACCTTAAACCACAATCCAGCATGGCTCCGTTTTGATATTGGCATTATTCTTCCGATTCTTCTCCTTCTTCTGCCACTTTTTGCAGTTCTGGCTTAACCGTGCATACGCTTTTTACGAAACTCGGCCATATGATAGATGGTCATGAAAAACTGTCAAGAAATAATTCTCACAATCTTTCGTCAAAAGGTGGCGCTATAGCACTCAATTGAAAATGCCAACTTTGAACAGGTGTTGTACCTGTTCAAAGTTGGCATTTTCAATTGAGTGCTACTCAACATGCCCTGTTTGACCTACAGCCATGAAACTTCGATATACACATGCGTCTACTCATGATGAACAACTTTCACACTCTGACTTTTGACCTCTGACCTTTAGATCTCCCACCATTTTGAATTATATGAAAAACAGTTAAAACCTATCTCCTCCTGGGATTTTTGAGTAATCTCCACGAAACGTTTTACACATGAACTTTGGACCTATGCCGACAAAACGTTGGGGGCGGATTTTTTCTAAGTGAAAAAATGAAGCTTTAATGAGCCAATGAATATTGCAGTTTTATGACAATTATTCATCTGCCCCTAACACATACATGCAGACTCACATTTCTTTGAAAGTTTGCAGTAATGTAGAAGGTCATTCCAAATATCACTGAAACCAATCTTACTCCAATTGGTCAAACGGGGGCGCTATGGCAGTTTTTTGAAAATGCAAACTTTAAACAGGCAAAAGTCATGCCTCGTTTGGCCGACAGCCATTAAACCGGCTTACACATGTGCCTTGACTCATGAGGAACACATCTATCACGTTGACCAGTAAGCTCCGCCCATAGATTGTCCGCAATTTTGAGTAGTTTGAAAAACACTTAAACCCAGGATTTTTCAGCTATTTGCGTGAAACTGTATCATCTGTGTGATCTCCTTTTTCACAGGTCCTTGTCTGTTGGTCCAATGTCTTCTCGCTTAAGCGTGTGCCTTACAGCCTCAAGGTCGCCAGTTCAAGCCTCACTTGATGCGGACTTCATTTAAGTTGAATTGCAAACAACATGACTGTATCAATGAATACATGTGCAAATGGTAAAGATAATCTGAAATGTTTATTTGAGATTATGTTTTTTCAATGTATGACATACTTCATTGTGAAAATAGCCGATCGACAATCTCACAACTTTTCAAATAGCAACGTTTTTTGAGCTTGCAGATCGACTACTTTCATGGTAGATGGTTAGGGAACCAGTGATCTAGAGTAGTTAGCAAAACAGAGGCTTGGTCCATCAGGGACGGAAAGAGGTATATATATCAACAGACACTACCAGGGCTATCATATCTCTAGCTCAATGACAAAAAAGGCAGCCTATGAGGCCGGAGGTCACCGGTTCCATCCCTGTCCCCAACGACGTGTTGAGGTGATCACAATTTGGCATTCTTAGGCTTACGCGTAGTATTTCTTGAGAATAGGGGTAGGCATAGTTTTACTGAGGTTAGGGTTAGTGAGAGTTTAAAATGCTCATGTTAATTGCATGGTTTTCTTTCTCTCAAGTTCGGTCTTCTATGTTTCTACGGCTTATTGTGCATATTACTTATCATTGCTTCTTTCTTTTTTCTTTCTGCAATCACTGGCCCCGTATTATCGCTGCTTGCAGCTATATTTATCCTTGTTCCTGTGCCGCTCAACAGTGATTGGTCAACTCGACTCGTATCGGTTCGACTGTGAAATATGAATGGCTTGTAACAAAAGGGGATTATTTTTTTTAAAGAGATTTCACTTGCTCACAGTGTTTAATCAACCCCTCTGACTCAGTTTGATGACTTGAACGCATTTTGACCATATGGGACCTTTAAGGGTTTTTCAGTACAAAAAAACAATATGGGCATCTGTGTCCCTGCATGCATCTACCCCAACAAGCATGTACACCACCTCCACCCCTCCCCTATGGAATTTACGGCCTAAAAATGCTGCTTGAGAGGACTCCCCACCCTGGTAAGAATGGCCTCTGAGGTAATCACTGGTATACTGGCATACATACATTGATATAGTCATGTATCAGTCATGAGTGGTGTAATTTGTGAGAGATTTGTACGAGAAACTGCTTCTAGCTGTGTCTTTCAAAGATTTACAGTGGAGTGAAAGGGCAACCCCCCCCGGTGTGACAGATTGTAAGGTATACTGTATAGGCAGCGGTGGAAGAAGTATTCGGGTAGTAAAAGTAGCAATACCACAATGTAAAAATACTCTGTTACAAGTAAAAAAAAGTCCTGTATTCAAAATGGTACTTGAGTAAAAGTACCAACATATTGGCATCAAAATGTTCTTAAAGTAGCCTAACAAAAACTCCTGCAGAATGTCTCATTTCACAATAATAAAAACCCCCAGAAAAGTTCACAATGTGTTGCGATATGATGCAACGTGTAGCACAATTTTCACATAATTGTAGTGGAGTAAAATTTACAATATGTATGTGAGATGTAGTGGGGCAGAAGTATAAATTATCTACCAAAAAATATGGAAATACTCAAGTAACGTAAAAGTACCTCAACATTTTACTTAAGTGCACAGTACTTGAGGCTACAGAGGCCAGGGGAGTATAAAAGAAGGCATGTGTGGAACAGTGTGCCGTGTGGAACAGTGTGCCTCGGTGGGGGGGGGGGGGGGGGGGGGGGGGGGCGCTGGACGGACAGATGTCTTGATGTATGCCACGCTCCGGGAAGGTTAAGGGGCGACTGGTTAATTTGTGGCAGTTCACGTGAACTGGAGTGTGATGGCTTGAGTGCCAGCGGGGAGGGGTCAGGGGAATGGTGTTGGGTGTGAGGCTAATGCATGCGACCACTGTGGCCTCCTGCGTTTGTGTGTGTGTGTGTGTGTGTGTGTGTGTGTGTGTGTGTGTGTGTGTGTGTGTGTGTGTGTGTGTGTGTGTGTGTGTGTGTGTGTGTGCTTAGTATTACTATACTTGTGAGGGTCAAATGTCCCCACAAGTATATATAGTCGAATTTGAGAAATAGACATCAAGAGAAATTGTTGTTTTTATGGGTTTAAAAAAAAGGTTTGTTTAGAGTTAGATTTACAATGAGGAAAATATTCAGATTTGGGTTAGGGCTAGGATTAGACGTTTAAAGGTTAGGTTTAGGGGTTGGAGTTAGAGTTATGCCTGATTTATACTTTAGTTATACGCGACAATGTCGCTCACCGGTAAATAGCCGATCTACAAGCTCGCAACATGGCGCCCTGCGACGCGTAGTGAGCTTGTAGATCAGCTATTTTTGGCTATTTTCGTTGCTCTCCTAACATTTTGATGTCCTCACAAGTATACCAATACAAACGTGTGTGTGTGTGTGTGTGTGTGTGTGTGTGTGTGTGTGTGTGTGTGTGTGTGTGTGTGTGTGTGTGTGTGTGTGTGTGTGTGTGTGTGTGTGTGTGTGTGTGTGTGTGGAGAGCGAGAAAGAGAGTGCACAAGTATGGAAGGCAGAGTCGGGGCTGTTGAGGCTCTATTTCCTTCCATTCGTCTCCTTAACGGTCTTGCCTTAGGCCACAGTCACAAAATTGATTGCACATTCTGTCAGTGCCCATTCCCTCTTATGAGATTTGGCTGCTATATGCGTCTCACTACTTGTGCACACACAAGTGTGTGTGTGTGTGTGTGTGTGTGTGTGTGTGTGTGTGCGCGCATGCGCGTGCGTGCGTGTGCGTGTGCGTGTGCGTGCACACATTCATGTCCTTATGTGGCTACCTATAAGAGTGTGTGTGTGCGGTGCATTCTGTGAATTAATGCAGCAATACCCCCTGGCTATGTTTTATTTCACTACTAAGTCTTCTTTCCCGTCTGAAAATGGTCAATTCTTCTCCTCCATATAGCGGAGAGAACCAGGTTAGATTGGGTGAACATATAGGTTACTGCGTCCGTCCGTAATGCATTGGCCTGCTGCCTCCCTTTGTTCAAAGACGTGTGTGTTGCCCACATCTGTTTTGATTCTACATTCGCCCAACTGGCTTTTTTTAAATTAAACATGCATTCTTTTATATATAATTGGTGAAGCCAATCAAAATCTTCCTTTCCTGCTCTGTTCAGCAGTGATTTTAAGCCTGATTTATACTTGGTTGTGCGCCGTGTTGCAAATAAAAAATGGCTGCAGCAAGTTGTGAGTTTGTAGATACAGTATCTATGAAATTGGCGCCCTAAAATTTGGTTTCCTCACAAGTAATACTAATGTGTGTGCGCGTACGTGCGTACGTGCACGTGTGTGTATGTGTGTGTGTGTTAATATTACGTCATGTCAAATCCAACGCTTGACCACCAATGACGGAATATTACGTCATCTGGTGTTTTTAGTGATTACGCTAGAGGGCGCTACGAGAAGAGAGACTCGTCTTTCCACAGAGACATTGTTTGTTTACATCCGCGTTGATTGTTTTTTCTGTGGATCGTTGAAATAAGGTAAAACGCTGGCAGTGGCGGATAAATTGATTAATTAATAGAATACCTGGCAATGAATGTGTTAAGTTGTTTAGTGGGCCAGGTGGCAGTGGAGGAGACTTAATAAACAGACGGAACACACACAGGACTCCCTGTTTGAGCCATGCATTCCTTTTATGTTTTATCCTGCCCCCTTTTTCCTCCCTTCATCTCTGCATCTCTACATCTCTATATCCCCCTCCGCCATGTCTTCCCCCTTGCTCTCTCTCTCTCTCTTCACACCTGCCTGCCGGGGACTCACCTAATCAGCATGGGAAACGCACGCTGACGGGTTATGAGCTGCTTTTTGACGTGCAGTAGCAGCAGCCCTCCTCTCTTCTCCTCTCCTCTCCTTCCCTCGCTCGCAGGCACATCTCTACTTGGATGAGTTACTGCTAAATTTACTCCTGTCACTCCCACAGCTCCCAAAGTGGGCCAGGGCTTCATGTCAGTCTTATAGCAGTCCAGGATATTGCACGGCAGGCACATCCAAAGTCAAATTCTATACGGGTGCTGCTGCATAAAAGATTAAAGTCCAAGAATACAAAAGAGTATCTGCACACTGTCACAGTATAGATGCTCCCACTGTGTATTTATTGAAAGTATACACACGGTGGAAGCATCTATAATGGTAATTTTGTTGTAGACATACGGCATGGCTCTGAAAGGTAGCCGTCTATAAAAGGGTCTGTGTGTCTGTCTGTAGCAAATTTCTTAACAGCTCACATGCATAGAATCTCTATATTTTCGGTTGATATGTTCTATACTTCGAAATCATTTAGAAGTATTAACTTTTTTTAACTTTTAAAAAAATATAATGGCAGAAACCTTGCCCAAATATGGAGTCATAATAAGTCTTAGACTACTGACGTCATAGACTGGCCACATAAAGTCCCAAATTGACATGAAACCATGCCGTTATTGGACCCTTATCACCCTTCAGACACACACAGATAGACACACAAGGCCACACACCAGCTGCAACTGATCTCACAAGAAATAGCCTTTTTCACTGTACAAACAAATACACCTGTGGCATTTCAAAAATAATATATTGTTAATTGAAAGAGCAGCAGTCGAACAGTGAAGATAGAGGAGGTACAGGTTTGTACTGTGTATACAGTAATTGTAAGTATTAGCATGTTTGTATTACAGAGCACACAGTGTCTTGCCAGTATAGCTTCATAGGAACATGCCCTGCAATTTCATAGGAACACTAGGACGCTAGTAGGACGGGCTATATTGACCTACAGTACATGTGAGCGTGTTAGTATTGACCAGCATGCCTTGCTGGTGGACAGCCATTGAGAGTGATTTATCCCTGAGGAAATTGGTGATGAAAGGAATGCAATTTGACCAGTCAGAGGATGACTCGGGAACCCCTACACTTTGCATGCCCATGGCATGTTATCTGTCTTAACATGGCTTATCCAGCAATGACCCATCGAAAACAGCAAAGTTCCAAATCGTTCCCATGCAGTGCTTTGCAGTAGAAAGCTTTTACTTAATGGTTCGCGACGTTGAAATACAATACTAGATTTCCTGACGTGACAGTTAACCACTTAAACACTAGGGCCTTGTAACAGAGGTCCTCTGTTACATATATGTTGGCACATATAATGCAACCTTTATTTATTGAATGAAATTTGCACAGCACATTTGCACTTTAATTGATTTGCACAGTTTACCTTAGTGCAATATGGAGAGTGCAATATGTTTGCAGTGTGAAGTTTTATTGAATGCTTAACATTACCTGGTGTGTCTTCAGTAGATTGGGCTGGACCACATAGTCAGGATGTCAGAGGGGGGTTGTGATGTGCTTTTGCTATTGCTAATATGTATGTTGTTGTATAGTATGAAAAAGGATAAAGAATCTGTTGCAGTTCTGTGGCCGATTCTAAAAACGCTGTCTAAATCCTGACCTAAGTTTTCTGAAAAACAAATATTTATTCAAAATTATAACAAATGCATGTTGCTATATACTGTACATAGCAACAAGAACCCCAAAAAGGGTTCCCATCCTGAAAGGTATACAAATAGGGGTTCCCGCCCAAAATGGGTTAACTGTATATAGGTATTCATGTGTTTATAATGTTTTAGATTTAGAATACACCCCTTGGAATGGAGCAGTCCAGGCTCATTAGCTGCAGCTAGGTATAAAAGGCTGCCAGTTGGCATAATGAACGGAGGGGTGAAAAGCTAGACAACACCATGCCAAGAAGCTGACAGAATTGAATGTTGTCTTTGTTGGTGAATAAATACACTGTCTCGTTGAACTCTATACCATGTCTCTGCAGCACTAATTCCAACCGCTAAATCAGGGATTCTCACAGGCCGTTGACCGGAGTCCCCCAGGGGTCTATTCCGGGCCCCCTCCTTTTTTCCCTCTACACCAAATCTCTTCGCCTGAAATAGTCGATCTTAGTTTCACAGGCTTGTGAGCTTGTAGATCTGCAAATATTTACCAAATGTTCGCCACAGAATAGGGACGTTAGGGTTCATGTGGCTAAAGAAGAGCATCCCTCCAGTGATGGTGGCTGGTGGTGGAGGTGGGGCACTGCACTAATGGACAGAGAAACAATGGAGCTCACTAGACAGTATATGAACCTAAAGACATACAGTAGTTTATACTGTATATTACTATAAATAGAGGCGGTATTACGGTGCTGTACCTCCTGCACTGGGGTTCAGTATTGATTGCTGCAATGACATCAATGTGGATGACATGGGGGCCAATAAGGACCAAAGATATTATTAGAAAATATTGCTTATGATTGCGTGTCCCAGCGGTGGCCTGTGCCTCATGGCCACAGCACTACACCACTGGGGCAATCATCTGCACTTGGGATATTGCACCGAGCAGCAGATATGCAGACGAGTCAATAATAGCTGGGCCAGTAGTATTTCCTCTGCAATTTCATCTGTGATATTCTACAGCAGCTCCTGCCTTGGGTGGTTATTGGCTTCTGATTGACAGGTTGACGCACTGTATGGTGCCCTTTGGGTGTGTGTGTGTGTGTGTGTATATCAAAGTATGTGGATATATTTGTGTGTGTGGGCGCGCAAATGTGCATTTAGTTCGATATAAGACTACTCTCTTGGCAAATCAAATCAACTGTGCCTTGTTAACGCTGAAATCTTAACATGAAACACGTGTGCATTTTTATTCTCGCCTCGGGTAAAAGAAAACAGAATGCACTTCAATATGGGAAATAATGCAGGCTGTGATGTCTGTATTCAATACGTGTGACAGGGAGAGCTGCACAATCAAAAGAGTTGCAAGCCGAAGGGGTGGCGGGGAGGAAAACTGGTTAATGGAAGATGAAAGGGATAGAGAGAGATAAAGAAAGATATGGGAGAGAAAATAGAAAAGAGAAGGAAAAAAAAGAAACAGAAATGAAAAGAAAATGATTATGCCTTGACCGCAGACATGAGAGGCAGGCCAGGGTCACAGCTTGAGGAGGGACTCTTCTCTCGCTTTAATTTAGGATGGATGTACTGTGTGTGTGTGTGTACGTGTGTGTACGTGTGTGCGTGTGCCCGTGTGCTCGTGTGCGTGAGTGCTCGTGCGTGTGCAGGCCGAGTTGAAGAGGTGCGGTTGAGAGGGATACCAATCATGTCGCTGATACTGTACATGTTCCAATATGGCTGCTCTCGACGGGAATTTGTAAAGGGGGAATGGTGGAGGGCACTCTTGTTCCTCCCACATTGTGTGTATGTGCATGTGTGCGTGTGCTTGCTTTGAGTGTGTTTCTGTGCATTCTGGATGTATGTGCGTGCATTTGTTCCCTTGAGTGAATGTGTGTGTGTGTGTGTGTGACAGCATGTTGTTGGAGTAGTGGCCCCTTGTAGAGGCTGATAGATGGGGTTAGAGTAGGAGGGACTGCATGGGAGGGTGGGTTCGGGGGGTTAGCAGACAGCTAATCTCTCTCTCCTCCACCTCGGGGAGCCAGGGGAGGGCATCGCATCACATTACTCAAAGAGCCCGCTCTCTCTCGCTCTATTACTTTATCTCTCCCTCCCTCCTTCGTCCTGTCTGTCCATCTCTCCGTGCATTGCTCCGTCCCTCCTCCATGGTGGGACCTTCCTTCCTATACCTTCCATCCTTCCCTATACACTTTACCTCCTCCCTCCATCCATCCATCCTCGCCTCCTTGTTGTCCTCCCCCAAGTTGTCTTGCCTCACCTCTTGTCCCATTCTTATGTGTTATGTCCCTCACGGCTCTCTCTGTCCCTAACCCGTGTCTCTCTCACCCTCTTGTCGTCCCCTCCTACCCTTTCACCAGTAGACTGCAAGGCGCTGGCAGTGAATTATGGCCCAATTAACCTTCGTCTCTCCATTGTTTTTACTGAAAGTGAGCAAACAATTTGAGCCGGGGACCTGACGGACACGCACGGCGCCGATCCTCTTCTAATTTGATTACCGCTAAGATAAATGGGAGGCCGGGACCTTGTCACGCCATTGTGGCGCCGGGGTGAGCCCTGGAGGGAATTTGTCAAACCCACCACACACCTTTTGCTGTCTACTTTTAGGTATATGGGGCAGCATTCAGACACTCTCATATAATTTAGTAGGGCCAAGCACGGGTGTGTGTTTGGGGAACGTTGGTATTGGAGTCATGAAGCATTATTAAGCAAGCATTGTTTATTTTACTTCATTATATAATCTGAAATGATCAAGTATTCAATATCTTTTTCATATTGTTATTGATGTATTTTCTCAATTTTTATTGCTGTACATGATGATTTCTTTTTTACTTGAACAGACTAAATTAGTAAACTCTCAAGGGTTCAGAGCTTGACACTTACGCATCCTATAGTGGCAAGCAAGTCCAAACCTGGACTGTTCAAGACAACATATTTTGAAAGACAATTTAATTTGAGTTCAGTCAGACAACTCAGGCGAAGTCTGATTTATTGGCAATGAATAGCGTATACATACTGTACACAGTTGATTTTGGTGTCTATTGGCTCTGAATTTGTCACTCCCTGCAAGCACCTCAAAGGTTAAGCAAATGAGAGCGCAGGGAGCAACACTATCCTCCTCCCCAGGGGAAATCTAGAATCAGAGCCTACAGGTGGATGCTAGGGTGTCTTTTTAGTGATTATTCTATGATTACTTTTGCCATTAATCAAATAATCATGTTCTTTTTATATATTAATATAGTATATCGAAGCGACACAAAAGCAATCTAATAGATTTATTAAAATCAACTAAATTGATTAACCATTGATTAACACCCTATTTTATACTTTGTAGTACAACTGTGTTGCACAAAAATAGCTAAAATAGCTGATCTACAAGCTTGCTATGCAATGCATTGTGAGCTTGTAGATCTGTTATTTTCGCTATTTTTAAAAGCTTTGGAAAGAAAAACTCAAAAATTGTGTATTGTATTATACATGATTGGTTATTTTTTATAATCGATTAAATCGACTAGTCATTGCATCATTCTTTAGAATGCAACTAATTTGCCCTCTGAACAGGGGAGCAGCATGCTGAAAGGTTTCGCTTCGGCCACGGGGTGAGCGACGAGCGTTGCTTGCGACACATTTACGCACCGATGTAGCTCTATTTCGCCAGCCCCCTGTAAGTCTTTCTGGTCCATTACTACATTAGTCTTTGCATATAGTCTTTGTTTCTTTTTGGCCAGACGTTTGGTGCTGTCTCCGGTCCCCTTGCCAGTGAAAACGACGATTTTACTGTACCTTTGAAAAAACGGGGGTCCGACTCCGGCAGTATAGGGAAATTTGTCCGGTCGCGATCCTCCATTCCAGAGCTATGGCCGTTTGAATGGGGCTTGTTTTTTTTAAAACAGCAGAAAATTGACACAAAGACGCGAAAATGTGACTTTTATAAATCCTTTAACATGAAAAGTTCCTAGATTTGTTTTTGTTGTGATCATGTGATTTCAGGGTGTACTCTTCTTCGGTGGTGCTTGGATCATTCACAGGCTGCGGAGAAAAACATGTTTTTTTTTCTTTCAAATCTTGAAAAATGAGTTCATTGTGATACCGATGAATAGGAATTTAAAGTATACTACAATAGTTCCATTGATCCAAGCCAGAACACAATCGATTGCTTGGCCAATAAAATAAACATGCTCTGAAAATGCACGCGGACCACCTGTTGGCTCCACTGCTGTTAAGTGGTCAGACGGGTGGGTCACGAACACTTTTCGAAATCTGGAAAAGGTTGGGTACCGCTGCATTAGGAAATTGTTTTACTGAGATAATAAATCAAGTGAGAAGTAGGGTCATTTTCCCATTGACTTCCATGCGGTCGTTTTATCTCCATTTTATCTCAACAACTGTGAGCTCCTGCTGCCAGATTAGCTCCAAACAGATTTGATCTTGCACTTGTGGCTACTGGGAGTTAATTAACAGGAATGATCCAGTACCTGTTGGTGTAGTTAAGACTGTGGGATGATAAACCTGTAAGGGGGGGGCTGGGGGTGGTGTGGTCCTCCGGGGGGGCAGCTAGCTGTACTCTGCTGGGTCTTAATTACCCTGCTTGATCATTAGAGGCTTGATTGGTCTGTGATCCCAACCTCAGATGGAACACATGCACGCACGCACGCACGCACGCACGCACGCACGCACGCACGCACGCACGCACGCACGCACGCACGCACGCATGCACGCACGCACGCACGCACACACACACACACACACACACACACACACACACACACACACACACACACACACACACACACACACACACGTTCAGAGATCTGGAACAAATCTTATGAGATGATATTTGATTGATAACCATATCAGTGGCGCCAGGGTGCATGTCTAACTCCATGCTGTGTGTGTGTGTGTGTGTGTGTGTGTGTGTGTGTGTGTGTGTGTGTGTGTGTGTGTGTGTGTGTGTGTGTGTGTGTGTGTGTGTGTGTGTGTGTGTTTTTGAGTGTGTGTGTGTGTGTGTGTGTGTGTGTGTGTGTGTGTGTGTGTGTGTGTCTGTGTGTCTGTGTGTGCGTGCACGCCTGTGGCTGTGTGTGTGTTTGTCTTTGTGTGCCTGTGTGTGTGTGTTAGGGCGCGCGTGTGTGTGTAGGTGTCAGGTTATTATGATATTGTGTTCTGTGTGTGTTCTGTGTGTGTGTGTGTGTGTGGCAGGAGGGCTCATACGTTCCTCCTCTGTGTATTCCTTCCTGGCGGTGTGTGTGATGGCGGCCTGTCGTTTTAGTTTTGATAAGTTGTCAGTTTGAGCGTGGTGGTGTGTGCGTGGTGTGTTTGCTGCATGGCTGCGTTTCATATGCAGAGTGCCTTGTTCCACGCTTCGTTAGCTTGTACACTGGGACGCATCATGTCTGCTCCATGCATAATGTCCTCAGCGCTTTTTGGCTTTCTATTCACAGCGCCCCCACTGTCTCTGTTTCTCCCTCATCCACACAGTAAAATCTGGAGTGTTAACCACTTAAAGGAGAATTTCGCCCTAGGCGTTTCCTTACCTTTATTTGAGGTCGTTATCTCATCATAAGTGTGGTCCGGGACCCTCAACAGAACAAGTTTTTTGTTCTTGGCTAAATCCGGTTATTTCTGTAGCTTGATAATAGTTTTTTCTATATCTGTAGTGTGTGGTCCGTCTGATGTCGGTGCTATTTTATTGCTACACGGGCGCCGCCATTACTGTTTACAAATCTGTTTTACTGAAATCACGTTTGAAATCTTGTCTCACGATACTTCCGCCCGCCATTGGTCCGGACGGAAGGCGGAAGTATCGCGAGGCGAGATTTCAAACAAAAACAACACACACACACACACAGTGCAGCGAAAAACTAAACAAAGAGACAGACAAATACATGAAAGAAAAGAGAAAACAAATTAAGTAAGAAAGCAAAACTACTAGTATTCCAAGGAATCATGAAAGAGTATAAAGTATAACGAATGTGCTTTGAGTGAGAGGTGGGAATCAAAGGTCACTGCCTCCCCGATAATGAAGGGCAGGATTGAAATAGAAAGAATTTAGTAAGACTTCACAAACGATACTGAAGACTCAGCTAAAATTCACAATAATACCGTCTTGGAAATGAGTGTCACAGTAAATGGGCCTCGAAGAGCTGCCCTCACATGAGTGAAGCACTGAACCATTCAGTGGGAGTTGATTTAAACTTCCATCTTTCTCATGTGCTGCCCATTCGCGATGCTAGCCTCATTTCCATGGCTTAAAATATATATTAAGAACATTCTATGGCAGTCATCTTAGGTGTCGTGCGGTCGTGTGTAAATGGCCATCCTATCCATTTTAATTCTATGGAAGTGGTGCTCGCTGGGAAGACTGTCTAGGGAGCAAAGGTTACAGGCTGTGACATAGCGTATGGATTTAGAAATGAGTAATGACAATGGGTCTTTTTTTACACATGATATATACTGTAAATTCCCATGTAAAAGGAAATAACTGTGATATTGGGAGCCATAGAATGAGCCATGGAGCAGATATGGAAATGTAATGTCAATCATGCAAAATTCCCACGTGGCTCATAAAAGTCCATTGTCATTATGATGTGTATGAGGCCTATGCTCTACATTTATTATTAGCCTATATTATGAGGAATTGAACATTTTCAAAGATCTGTGGTTGTCTAGGAAAAGGTCAATTGCAAGTTAATACCATTATCTTGGGCAGATTGTTCCCCTGATACTTACTTAACTTTGATTGGGGAAGTTGATTAATATAATCGAACAGGTTCCATTGAGCGTGATCAAATTACAGATAAGGCAACTGATCTTTAACTAAAACAGGAATTAAAGTAATATCTGCATCCATTACCCTTACCTTCATGCTATCCAACAATATTGACCATGTGAATACAGCCAAATGAATTGGAGTAAAAAAAAATATCAATTGCTTGTGTTTGTTTGACCTTTTCCTAGCATCCATATGAAGATCCATAACACTTGTCAGATCAATAAAGAGATGTCGTTCCCTACAATTGGCCTTTTTGAATAATAAGCTAATAGCATGTCTACTGGCAGAATACAGATGGAGTACAGCCTATGGTTATCATCACCACCCCTTCACTGCCCTTCAGTACACACCACGGCCACCAGTATGTGCCAGTCAGTCAACCTTGGACCTGGGCTCTCATGCCAGGGCATCAATGCAGTCACTGTGCCAGGCCCTTTGATGTGAAAACAACATTTTCACGCCTGATTTATACGTATAGTTGCTCGCCGGTGTCGCACAACAAAAATAGCAGAGTTTGTAGATCAGCTGTTTTTGGTGCGCGACACCACACCGCAACCAAGTGTACTGTAAATCAGCCCCCACAAACCCCCAACTCCACCCCCATTGTGCGATCACAGAGTGAGTGTGGGAATTGGTTAGTTGACTGTGTGTGTGTGTGTGTGTGTGTGTGTGTGTGTGTGTGTGTGTGTGTGTGTGTGTGTGTGTGTGTGTGTGTGTGTGTGTGTGTGTGTGTGTGTGTGTGTGTGTGTGTGTGTGTGTGTGTGTGTGTGTGTGTGTGTGTGTGTGTGTGTGTGTGTGTGCTGGGAGAGCGTCATGGCTGGTTTAGCAGGGTATAAGCGCCGTGACAGACCGTTTTGTGCCCACCCAACCCCTCCCTCACTTAGGCTTTTAAGTAGTACACTCGAGTCCCACTCCACCCACCAACAATGGAAACAGTTGATATCAGATGATAAAAGTTCCTGATCCATTCGTTACGAGGAAGTAGCTTGATTTCTGTTTTTCCCCTCCGTACATAAACACATTTGTTTTTCCACATTGCAAGGACTCGTGACGGTCACACTGTACCGTTCCAAACGCAGGAATGTGTTTTGAACCTTTTTATTTATTTATTTATGTTTAGCTTGCCTCCTGCCACCATTAAACGGGGGAACTTCTGCCAATGTAAATTAAGTGGATGAAACGTTTTTTTAATGCCATAACATCGTATTTGGTCATAAACATACAACTTTTCCATCACGTGGTCCAGCCGTGGCTGGCGACTACCTCTAGTTCATCCATGCAAGCATGACGCCACCGCCCACCCCCCACCCCACAAAAAGCCAATTAACTTCCAGTAGGGCTGCTCTTTCATAATACATGCTGCATGTTGAATGATCATTATGTGGTCAAATGTGGAAGGGGCGCGGGGGGCCACATGTCGCGCATTATCTCCAATTAATGGCCAAGGCAGCGGTGAGCTTGCCCTGTACCCAACCTCTGCGGGCAGCGCTCTCCAGCGCTGACTCACGCCGCCACAGCTGCCGTGGAAGGCTGCCGCCGCTGCTCCCCTTCAACTTCTGAACCCTGGCTGTAGTCACGCGAACATTCTGGTCTGTGTTCATGACAGGGCGTCGACTTGGGCACGGACTTTGCTCCAGCTCGTTTTCTGTACACTGTGATCCGGAGACAGGCTAATGCCCGGAGACGTGTACTAGGCGCCCCACCCTTATTTTATGTTTTGGCACCATAGATACTGGGGACACCGCTGGCCTCGTATGACCCATCCTGCTCACATAGTGCGTGCGTGCGTGCGTGCGTGCGTGCGTGCGTGCGTGCGTGCGTGCGTGCGTGCGTGCGTGCGTGCCCGAAAGAGAGAGAGAAAGAAGGGGAAGGGGAAGATGCATTTGTCCCCTTAAATTTGTGATTCTCAATGTTTCTTAATTTCAAGGACCCACATTTTGATGTGCATTGGGGCATGTACCCCCATTTAGGTCCGAACTATCATTTAAATGGGCCCCACATTGAGAACCAGTGCCTTAAATAATGTGTGCAAAAACACACCTATTAAGCCATTCCTGGTGTTTAGATTGCTGTGGCATGGACACCCCCAGGAGTCACATTGGCCAGCAACAGAAGATTATTGCCAAAGGCTAAAGCCGGCCTTGGGGTTTCCAACATTCTTGGTGCACTGACGCCACTTTGGTGAGACAATAAAATTCCAAAGCACACCAAACTGCTGATCGCTTGAAAATGTCAAGCGAAGCCTTCACCGCATTATGATCCTATACAAGCGTGCTAGCAAATTGGTTCTGTCGGGCGGAAACCTTGTATGTCCAAAACCATTACTTTTAAGGGAAAAGGACCTGTGTGTGCACAACCACTGTCATACGATGAAGCATAAAACAGGACACTAATTTATGAAAAAACATAAAAAGATGAAATATGGAGTTACAAGGTTTCTGCCTGACAGCGACAAAATGCAATAAGCTATTATGATCACAGAAGAGGGCCCGCAGTCATAATGAGCTGTTATGCTTGGCTAAATTGCCTGAGAGCGGAGAGTACTAGTAGAAAGGTTTAGTACCTCATTACATGAAATTTTAATGAGCGGAATGCAGTTATTTCATTTGAAGTTTCTTTTCGTTGAGTTTTGAGTAAAATCTCGACACGTGTGAGTTCACTCTGCAGTAATCATACCACCCCTAGTGGATAACTGGCAGGAGCAGAGAGCCTACTCCTAAATGTTGTTGACATTAGGATGCTGCTGCCAGGAGCTGTAGCTTGTCTCCAGCCTTTGTTTACTTGCTTCCTAGCAGATATGATGACCCAAGGCAGTTAGATATCTGAAAGCCCACTGGATAATACGCCCCATTTAATCTCAAGCATTCCCAAATCCCAGTTTGACCTCAGACATGGAACCTTTTTGGCACGTTTCCAAGGTGAAACTAATCCTTGAAAGTTGATGTCTCTCCATGCAGTCACACTCTCCTTCATAACCCCCCCCCCCCCCCCCCGCCTCCAACA
Organism: Gymnoscopelus microlampas; assembly: GCF_963454915.1. NCBI lineage: Eukaryota > Metazoa > Chordata > Actinopteri > Myctophiformes > Myctophidae > Gymnoscopelus > Gymnoscopelus microlampas. The sequence goes on from NC_139946.1 coordinate 31,952,217, forward strand.
CACACACACACGCGCACACACGCACACAAAACCCGCAGTCCACTTTGTTCAGTGGACCGTGAGAATTAATAATCCATTAGGTCTGTTTATGTAACGGCAGCCATGCTAATGCTAATGGCTTCTCTTTGAAGCGGGGGGCCATTACCCAACAAACGGGTCTCTGGTCCTCCATGACTGATAGATGTGTCCCACGCGTACGGGCCCATGAGCGCACGCCAGCACCCATTACATTAACCCAGACCAGGAGACAGACTGGGCTCTCTCTCTCTCTCATTCTCTGTGCTTTCCCCTCTCTCTCTCTCTCTCTCTCTCTCTCTCGCTCAGCTATTACAACCCATCTCGTCAAAGATAGTGGTTGTGTTGGAATCATAAAGCTGACCAGGACAAGCAATTAGCCTCCACTAATGCAGGATTCTTCGATTCACCCCGAGCAATTGTTTGCAGAGATGATAAACAGATCAATGCCGTTCCCGAAGGCACCGAGCAGCGCGATAGGTCAATGTGGCAGCATGACATCATCAGCCTGGGGTGCATGTATTGACACCTGCCAACAGGCAGACCCACGTTTGTACAATTTACCATTCAGGCATTTAGCAGACGCTCTCATCTAGAGCAACTTTGAAGTGCAAGGTCAGAGTGAAGGCATGAATCCAAGCCGACAACGGCAGGGTAAAAGGTCACTTAACCACATTAACCCATTACAAATGTCTTCTAAATCCTAACAGTTTTCTGTAAAACGTACTGTATGTTGTTACTGTATAATATCAGTGGTGCTCAAACCTTTTCATGTCAAGGACATCCATTTGGCTGCGGACCCCCCATCTCAAAACCTTTTGTTCCAGGGACCCCTAAAATGTTTTATTTTTTTATTTTTTTAATATATATACATTAGCAAAAGATTAGCAAAAATGTTCACGATTTTTCAAAAATCTTTTATAGCCAACCAATGTGCTATATATATATATATAGCTTAAATCTAAAATGACACAGGTGCTTTCCCGGTTTTAATGGGTTGATTCTATTCTGGGAGAAAACGTTTTGCGAAAATTGCTATTTTCGTCTAAGAAATCTGGTGTAGAGGGGAAATGTGGATTTGCCTTGTGTGGTTCTTAACTGATGTTGATTTACCTACAGTATGTGAACGATGTGGTTTTTACCTTTACTAGTTGCAGGATCTGGTCTAGTGAACGGCACCTTAAGAACGCTGCACCTGCTGCTACTGTTTTTTTTTTACCTCTCCTCTTGGCGGCATGTTATACATACGCTTGCATACTGTATGATGCCAGTGTTCTAAAGGACATGTACACACCTGCATAATTATGATGCTATTGTTCTAAACACCATGTACTAACTAGTCTGTACATGCCAGCTATGCTGTATGTATCTCTATCTTCTCACAAAAACTACAAAATGGAGTGTGCATGAAAAAAGAATTCACCCACTTCTTCACACCTGTAAATCTGTAACGTGACAATGAAAGTTGCTTCTGATTCTGATATCTGCATATAGAACTAGTATCTGTCCAAACATAGGCCATAAGAAGAGATACAAGGAGAGAAGAATGCTATAGGGAGTTAGGTTATAGTTCTGATTGCGAGAGGTCAGAGGTCATTCCACAGCTTGGGAGCCAGGGGGAAGAAGAGTCTAGGATGCTTGGACCATTAGGGTGTTTTACCAGGGTCGCCAGAGTATTGGCCATGGTGTCCCACAGGCATAACACACATTGAATTCCAAAGCTTCCTTTGTTTAATCACTTGGCTGGTGGAATTCTACACTGTAAAGTCTGTCAGATCTTTAATGTGCCGTGGATGTTTTAATATCAAATCTATGGGGCCCCTCGTGATCACAACATGCAGATCTTGTGCGCTTACGTTATTAAGTCGTGGGATCAACTAACTTAAGGATCTCGTACGCACACATTATTAAGTCGTGGCCACACCATATATGACATTGCCACGACTTCATTTCTTTTTCAACACTATGTACAAAAAAGAGAGAGCTTTAATCATAGGGAACCCTTATTGTGGTCCTATACACACTTTACTTTATGTAATATATTGCAATCACTTGGTTGGTACTTTATGGTGGTCATCCAAGGGCCAATTTGCACTCAGTGGACAGGTGAATGAGTGAGTGAGCAGGTTCTACAGGTATTTCCTTGGTAAAAATATGTTTTCAAACATGGGAATCCTTGTTTTCAAGAAGAAAATGTTTCTTTACAAAAATGGCCCACCACTACATGTATGTCTACTGTCTAGTTTTCCATCCATGCACTAATTTTAACCTAGACCGAAGGATGGCTCATGAGTGTGTGCATATTCCTCTGGTGAAAATGGTATCCAAAGAATTTGTAACGTTGACACAACCGCAGTAACGAAAGCCATGCTCTGCAGTAGTCAATAGACTACTGCCCAGGATTCATTGCATTTGCCTCAAAACCAGTGCAGATATTAATGGTATTTTTTTGCCTATACATTACAATGAGTCTATGGAAAATGTGTTGATGCAGAACCATGTTTTCAATGAGTGGATGCTGCATCTACAGGACATTTAGAAATAGAGCTTCTCATAGCATAGGACAAAGTACTCTCTCTCTCTCTCTCTCTCTGTCTCTCTCTCTCTCTCTCTCTCTCTCTCTCAATCTCTCTCTCTCACTCCATCTCTCTCTCTCTCGCCCCCATACAAACACATGTGGCTTACACATATGTTGGTGTATTATAATTCATTTATTCACATATGCATGAACAAATGCTGTTCACGCGTACGCGCACGCACGCACGCACGCACGCACGCACGCACGCACGCACGCACGCACGCACGCACGCACGCACGCACGCACGCACGCACGCACGCACGCACGCACACACACACACACACACACACACACACACACACACACACACACACACACACACACACACACACACACACACACACACACACACACACACACACACACACACACACACACCCAGCCTCATCCATCCCTCGAACCATCCATCCATCTACCGTGTCTTTTATCTCTTCACACCAGCAGCACACTAATCACATTCAGTCTTTGTTTAGTCGTCCATTCACTGGCGTCTCATTGTCGTCCTTTAGTACACGGAGCTGTTTGACATTTTAGCGATGGCTATATGAAGCTAGTCCCACTGTAATGCCCTTTGAAAATGTGATACACACAGAATCTCTTTTAGCCATTGTGAGTGTGCCGCAATCATGTTTCTTTTATTTCGTCCTTTGCATATGAATTCATCACAGAGAGCTCAGTTCATTTGAAATGACTTGCACACAGTTCACTGAAATGACCTGGGCGTATTATTGCCAGTGGTCTGTATCCCGAAGCCAGTTGGTGGAAGAAGTGCTCAGATTTATTTTTACTTAAGTATAAGTAGCGGAACACCACAATATAAAAATATTCTGTCACACAAGTAAATGACCTGTATTACATTTTTATTTGAGAAGAAGTACAAAAGTATTGGTACCAAAATAAACTTAGAATACCAAAGTAAAAGTACTAAAATGTTTCAAACTTTTTCGAAAAATAACATCGGCTATTTTCGTGTAGCCAATGTATAAAATAGGACTTCAGTGGTTACTGTATGTTTTGTAATAATAATCTAAATCTGCAAGGTAACTTATAACTAAAGCTGTCAAATAGTTGTAGTGGAGTAACTAGTGCAGTATTTGACTCTGAGATGTAGTGTAAGTATACATAGAAAGTATCAAGAAATTGAAATACTCAAGTGAAGTAAAAGTAACTTGAAATTGTACTTAAGTACAGTACTTGATTAAATGTACAGTACTTAGTTACACTACCTGAAGGCACTTAATATCTTCAGTTTCCTCTCTACCACGACTTATACCTTGACATTTGTCTCATTCATGGTAATAGCTGCTATGGAAACAAATGGTATATGCAAATTATAAGAGCCTCTTCTTTTACTCAGTTAGATGTCAAACAATAACAAAAAGCAGAAATAACAGTGGTAAAAAGTCGCACGCTATGCGGCTGCCTTGACAAAACCCAAGCAGCCCATGAAAACATTTCACCTCAAAAGAGACGAGCAAAAAATGTCTAAATGGATTAGAAACGAAACGATGATGAATCTAAAAAAGAACCAAAATCCCACAACACAAAACCAAGACCATAAATGAAAAGTGAACAAAGGAATATACTGGCCCGAGCTAATGCAGAAATAAAAACCATTAGAAACCAACACAAGTTTCACTGTGGTTTTGGAAAATCAAGTCACGAGAGGTTTCACCAGGACAGTGGTAAAATGCATTGACCTCAGCTGATGGTGTCAACCGTTGTTGAGGCATGTAATCTGTGGGAAGATGCTAAAGGTTATTCGGTCTTGCGAGAATGCAGTATGCATGAATGCGCCTATACAGTGCAAACACGTCCCCCCGGTGAATTCAAAAAGGAGAAAACACTGCATCTACACTAAAGGCTTAATTATGTTGGCTTGATGAGCCCATTTGGTTGGAAGAAACATTAGTACGGTTCGCCTCACATTAACTCTTTGCATGGGTCTTTTACAGAGAAACGGGGCAGAGGGCAACAGGGAGAAAAAGGTTGGCTTTCAACGCGCTTGCGCAATTCAAGCAAGAAAGAGATGAAACCAAGCAAAAGGAAGAGGGTAAGTGTTTTTAATATTTAGTTCTGTCTGTTATGTGTCTACTTCAATATGTCTTCCTGCTCCAAAGCAGAAGAAACATCCAAGTTTGATTAGCTGTCAGCAGACTGTTGATTTATTTGCGGCTGTGCAGACAGAGGCAGAGAGGACTGCAATTGAAAGCAGTCGCGGAATTCTTTACTCAAGTAAAAGTATCAATACCATGGTCCGTTACAAGTAAAATTCCTGAAACTGTAATTAAGTACAGTACTTGAGTAAATGTTGTAGTTAATTACTTTCCACCACTGGCCCGAAATCGATCCACCGCCTCGCAAGGTTGTCGCTGGAATATTCAGTCAAAACAATTTTTAATGTCATGCTCTGTCCTAATTACCTTTCTACCAGTTACATTTCCTTTTTTAATTTGCATTGTTTTTTGAAACAAGGTTAGAATGTGCTTTACAAAACTAAATAAAAATGACTCCATTTGACATGGAAGAGATTGGCAGAATCCATTTTGTGTGCTAAAAGACTTTGAGACCCATTTCACCATGCAATGTAAATCAATGGGGAATATGTGGGATGAATCTTTAATCTGCAAATATTTGGGGTTACATCATGGCAAGTTTAATTGTGCTTTAAAATGAGATGGAACCAGGATAAAAGGATGAAAGAACGGGTAAAGGGAGATAAAATAAAAGTATGCTTTCAAACGCAATTTAAAAGACTTACTTCACCTCATTCCAAAGCCTTGGTCCCTAGGCCGCAAAGGCCCAATCTTCCCAGGTAATGAGACTAGTTTAGGAACTACCAAGAGGGCCCTACCAGGAGCCTGGCCCTGTTAGGCTTTAAAAGTCATCAGTCAAACTGATGAAACTCACAAGCAGCCACAAGCAACGAGCGTAGAGAAGCAAGGAGGGGTGCAATATGGCTGCATTTCTCGTTGGAGACGGGAGGTATAGCTTTTATTTGACAGAGCACTGAGTACACATAGTTACAGTAGTATAATCGTGATAACAAAACACGGATGACCTTTTCACGGTCTGCAAATGGTAGAAAATACTTAATATCCACTAAGATCCCAAGAAGGTCGAATGCAACGGGAATACCCGGCTATCTGTTCTATTCCTGTGGCTACAGTATAACTGCGTACTGTACTGTATGTACTCGGACCACAGCACTACTTCACCACTGCAGCACATAAAAGCTGCATAAAAACCTCCGGTCTCCACAGCTGTGGGCCATCACAGGAAACAATAAAAAGACTCTTAAATTGCTCTGACCTTTTTAGAGAATGTTATTTGCTCCGCATCAAATGGTCTCCTTGGTTAAGTTAGCCCCACTACGCACCTGGGGCAGGAGGTGTGTGTGTGTGTGTGTGTGTGTGTGTGTGTGTGTGTGTGTGTGTGTGTGTGTGTGTGTGTGTGTGTGTGTGTGTGTGTGTGTGTGTGTGTGTGTGTGTGTGTGTGTGTGTGTGTGTGTGTGTGTGTGTGTGTGTGTGTGTGTGTGTGTGTGTGTGTGTGTGTGTGTGTGTGTGTGTGTGTGTGTGGCAAGCAGATGCCACCTCAAGCTTGGCCCCTCCATCATAGAGGTTTAATAGGCCATAACAATAAAACAGGCATATTGGGGCGGCCCAGGGGAAATCAACAGTACTGTATGCTGAGTCCAGACACACGCACCAACACGCCAGGCAGAGATATAGGCAGTGAAGCCAGGCCTAATTTAAAGTGCTGTGTGCACCTCCCATCTCTCTTATTCTCCTTCTGCCCTTTCTCTGCTCTTCCACTCTCTCTCCCTCTTTCTTTTTCTTAATCTCTCTCTGTCTCTCTCTCTCGTTCTCTCCCTCGCTGTTTTTTTCCCTGTGCATTCTGGTTGCTTCCTGATCAATGGGGGGTTATGAGATACGGCTCAATTCTCCAAACACGCGGCCGGGGAGGACGGTGGGATGCACGGTTGACGCGCGTACTCTTGCACGTGTGTCCCTCTGCGATGTCTTACCTTGACTATACGTTCATTCGAAGTGTGTGTTTGCGTGTCTGTATATTGGTGTGTGAGCATCTGTGTCCATTTATGAGCACACGCGTGTCCATAGGCATGTGAAAAAGCTGTGTATGCGTGCATGCTTGCCTGTATGTGTGTGTGCAGACACTGTGGCAGGGAGCCCATATGTTGCATTATGCAGTGGGAGTTGTTAACATCTGTGTCAGTTATGACAGTGGGGCTGCCCTCACCCCATCTCTCTCTCTCTCTCTCTCTCTCTCTCTCTCTCTCTCTCTCTCTCTCTCTCTCTCCCCCCCCTCCCCCTCTCCCTGTTCCTTCATCCCTCCATCTCTCCCTTCATCTTCTCCCCACCCTCCTTTTCATCTGTCAGCCATTGTTTATATTGTCCTCTCCTTTGAGAGCAGCGATGCCTCCTCGCATTCTGGCTTCATATTTGTAGAGCACAGCTGGTACGCTGGCACTCCATTTTTCATGAAAATGAACCCGCCGCTCCCGAGATGAGTCTTGTCTCTGGGCCTTTTTTTGGGGGAACACGGCGAACACATTGTTCTCACAATGGACAAGGTGCGACTACCAATTACCGCCACCCTTTGTCTTTTGGAGGAAATATTTGCTATCATCTGGGCTATTGTTTGACACAATGCCAGCTGATGTGAAAGACTTACTCAATGGAATCATTTCAATGTGTTATTCCTTTGGCACAGGATAATTCACTCATGGAAGCCATTATGAATAGAGCTGGTACTGACTTCAGTGAAATTGTTTAACCTGTTTAACCACTTAAGCCTTACAGTATATACTTTGTCATACAACAAATAGGGAAATATAATGTACCTTTATCAGAAAGATAAACCCCTTGAGATGCATCAGTCCCTCAGACCACCGGGTCCTTAAAAAGACGATATTCAAGCTCACATGCTTGTAGATCTGCTATTTTTGCTAATTTGAAAAACCGTTTAAAGAATTGAGAAGAAAAAGTGTTGAAAACTTTGCGGATAATAAGATTGCTGCCAGGGTCTGTTAGAAAAGGACTAGAAGAGCGATTCTGGGTTTAGTAGAAGGTTGTATATCATTGTTTCCACCACCACGACTTTGGAGCTCATTTAGAAGTAAATGTTATAACTGGACTTTCCTGAGTGATCCTCAGGCACACACACACACTCTTACTTTGGGTCTCGCTCTGTCTCGCTCTCAGTCACACATACTGTACAGCATTGGTTCTCAAAGTGGGGTCCGGGGACCCCCAGGGGTACTTGAGGGGGTTCCAGGGGGTCCCCAGCTAAATGATGGATAGGAACCAAATGGACCCTTATGGGTCTGTAAGTCTGAGAGCGTACAAATGGAACCAAATGGACCCTAACGGGTCCATTTGGTTCCATTTGTACACTCTCAGAGTTAAATTAACATTGATTTCACAATATGAATTGGGGTCCCAGAGATAGAGATGCCATTAAATGGGGTCCGTAGCCCTAATGTATGTTAAACTGGGGGGTCCTTGAAATTAAAATGGTTGAGAATCACTGCTAGAGCCGTAAAAATCTTCTCTTATGGGGGTCCCTGGCATATCTTTTTCAAATGGGGGTCCGCAGGCTAATAAGTGTCAATTTGGGGGTCCTTGACATGAAAACGTTTGAGAACCACTGCTGTACAGTACTGTATAAACACAGGCATGCTTTTTGGTGGAGAAAAATTATTGTACATTTATTGAGCAGAGATATGTTTTTTTTTCGTATTTAAAACGTACCGTGGGTAACGTGGACAAGGACTTTAACTAAAGATTATGGATTTCTACACTCTGGGTTAAATTAGCACTGAGCATTTTGCTGTGCACTACCAGCAGAGCCATCTGTTGACCTGGACATGTGTTGTTGTCTCGCTGCCAGGAAGCTCAGGTGTCATCTGGTCTCTGTGACCGCTGTGTCTGCATAGCCAATGCACCCATTCTCAACCTCTTTCATTTCAAGGACCCCCAGGTTTATATGCATTTGGCCACGGACCCCCATTTGATACGTTTTGTATTTCTGGGGGAAAAAATGGATGTGTGTGCACCCGCGCGCGTGTGTGTGTGTGTGTGTGTGTTTGCCTTTGTGCGCAATTCTGTATCGATGCAGTGACGTGACATCGATTACAGTCGATTTTAGCCGATCAATTATGTCAAGGAGAGTGATTATACATACATCACAGCAGTTTGTATATAAAAAAAAGTAGTTTGATATGTTTCTGACTGTTTGTATTAACTGATGAAAAATGTGCCATGTTGTGCAGTAATACAGGAAAATGGAGATGCATCGTAGAATCAAATCGAAGAGTTAAGAGGTGAATCGTAATCGAATCATGAGGCCAGTGCTGATGCATGTGTGTGTGTGTGTGTGTGTGTGTGTGTGTGTGTGTGTGTGTGTGTGTGTGTAGGTCTAGGGCATGCACTAGGGAGAAATAGTTTGTTTGTGGACAAAATGTCAGTTTGCATGTGTTTTAGAGTGTTTGTTTATGATGTTTCCATATTGGACTATACTGTATGTCACACAGTAGCCGCTGAAAGCAGCTTATGGAGACATCCAACCCCTGTCAATCATATCTAGATGCCATGATTGACAGTTAGGGATTGACTGTCACAAATGTCAGTCAATGCCACATTGACTGGGCTTCAGACACACACACACACACACACACACACACACACACACACACACACACACACACACACACACACACACACACACACACACACACACACACACACACACACACACACACACACACACACACACACACACACACACACACACACACACACAAGGCATATGTACTAGCTTCTGCATACACACCCGCTTTCACTGCTCACACACACACACACACACACACACACACACACACACACACACACACACACACACACACACACACACACACACACACACACACACACACACACACACACACACACAGACATACGTATGTGCACATGCGAGAACACACACGCACACACACACACACACACACACACACACACACACACACACACACACACACACACAGTGCACATTGGTGTCCACAATGTGACATATCTACCACATCACTCTAAAATGCTCTCTTTACCTCTTTACATGGTGCTGAGGGCCATTTGCTCCTGTTCACTCTGTAGTAAAGCACATGGCAATCTCTAGAACAGGGTCACACATGCATGTATGCGCGCACACGCGTGTGCACGCACACACACACACACACACACACACACACACACACACACACACACACACACACACACACACACACACACACACACACACACACACACACACACATGCGCGCGCACACCTATAAGCACACTCGTACGCATGCACGCACATATTCAGACATATTTTGTATACAGACATACCCACACATAATGTAGTACATATACATGGATACCCACAAACGTACATGCAAGGCCACACACGCACACACACACACACACACACACACACACACACACACACACGCCATAAGCAGATTGCTCCATATTCAAGGCCATGGCTCGGTATTAACCTGTGTGGCTGGGACAGCATGATGTGCCAATGAATCGTGCTTTGTATTTGCCATTATACTGTGAATAGGGCCGTGGGGAATTAGGTGCAGGCAGTGTGTCTGCAGGCTGCACAGATAGAGAGGTGACCCCTGTGTGTTGTCACTGCATCCTGCACAGTGTAATGGTCCAAAGGTTGCAAATTGAGACCTCGCTCTGCTCAGCTACTGATAGGATTCTGCCTGATTCACAGGCCTGCTATGATGCTTCTTGAAAGCCCTGTGTGTGTGTGTGTGTGTGTGTGTGTGTGTGTGTGTGTGTGTGTGTGTGTGTGTGTGTGCGTGTGCGTGTGTGCGTGTGCGTGTGTGTGTGTGCTCATTTTTTACTTAAGTCAAGTATAGCAATACCACAGTGTATAGGAATAATCATAAAAAGTTAAAGTCCTGTAAAAAGTATGAAGTATTGGCATCAAAATATACCTACAGTATGTTAACAAACATAAAAGTACTCATTATGCAGAATGACCCATTTGACAATGATATATTATCAAATGGGCCAGTGTAATTAGTAGTGCATTAATGTGTTCATCAATGTTGCAGCTGGTAAAGGTGGGGGTAATTTTAATTACTTTGTGCTTCTGGCTAGCATAATGTCCAGTATAATAATACATCTTATTCTTAATTGATCAATAAATGTATTAATCTAATTTGCAAAACTACTAAATAAAGCTGTAAAATAATAGTAATTTAATAGAAATTTCAATATTTGCATCTGATATGTTGCGGTGTAGAAGTATAAAGTATTTTAAAAAATGGGAAATACTCATATAATGTAAAAGTTCCTAAAACCTGCACATAAGTACATTGTTAATATAATGATCTGAAGGCCGCTAATGGCAAGTTCATATTATTGTTGGACTGGCGTGCCTCTTGCAGGAGTTTCAAAGAAGGTGATGGAAACACGTGTGTGTCCGAAAATTGAAATCCAGCGCGCTCGGGTGGCGCAGTGTTAAAGTTCCTGCACACCACTGTGGAGGTTGTGGGTTCAAATCCACCGTGGTTCATCCGGCTTTGTCGAGTGTCTACACATGAACACAATTGGCCTGTGTTTGGGGGGGGGTGATGACTGTCACCGGCACCGCACATAATCCTATAGGCTGGGAGCAGCACCTGTCAGCAGGGAATGTTGGGCGGGAGGAGTAGGATGAAGGCTCTACGTCCTCCCTGTGGGGGCTCCTTACTGTTAGGTGAGTCTGTAGGATGCACCATGTCACTAGTGACAACACAGAAATGTGTGTTGGGAGGAATCAATTGGCATAACTACTAAATTGGGGGGGGGGGAAAGGGGGAGAAAAAGCCAGAGAGTGAAGAGAGAGGAGAGACAGAGCAGATGCTACAGATAAGACAGCAGATTGTCTAAATGCTTCATGAATGCTTCATGCGTCTCTCTGTGTCATTGTTGTGTGTTTAGGGTAGAAATGGTGTGTTTTGACCGTCCCCTGGGCAATCCCTTAGTGCACACAGCCATCAGATATATCTCACATACTGTGTTCAGTGTGGGGAGAAATCTGATTGTATTAAATCCAATCCAATCACAGCTTGTTTTTACAGCCCACTGGCTGCTATTATAGTGCTCTCTCTGTGTGTGTGTGTGTGTGTGTGTGTGTGTGTGTGTGTGTGTGTGTGTGTGTGTGTGTGTGTGTGCGTGTGCGTGTGTGATACTTAGCATTTGCAGTTCCACCTGAGTTGTTGGCGATGTGTGATCACACTCTGTATGTACATGTGTGTTAATATCCATTGTGGTTTCACTGGGGGTTATACAGTGGCAATGTGTGATCACACCTCTTTGGCACGTATAAACAGGGTGTAAGGAACACAGTAAAAATCTCACTAACCTCATCCATTTGTAACTCTCAGAGTTAAATTAACGCTGAGGATTTTACTACAACTACAGTATGTTATTACTGGGATTGTGGGAATTTTGAAAGGCAAGAACACTCTCCAATAGCCTATTGATGGACAGGGATAATGTACACATTTAGACCTGTCTCCATTTGCTGCAATCTGCAATCAAATGATTGAATAATTTAATGAATTTCATTATGAGGGTTCTCCCTGGGGTCTCCTTGGCCACCACCTTTTTTTCTCTCTACTCTAAATATCTTTTCTGAAAATAGCCAATTGCGACA
>NC_139946.1:31969529-31984529 GCF_963454915.1 Gymnoscopelus microlampas
TCACTCTTCCGTTCAACCTATTGATTTTGTCCACCAAGACCTGCAGCTAAGCTTAAAACGCACAGGGTGAAGAGAGACGAGGAAATTAGAGATGGTATGGGAAGACGGAAGAGACGGAGAGCGGGAGAGAGAGAGAGAGAGAGAGAGAGAGAGAGAGTAAATGAGAGATAGTTGGGTGAGACAGAGATACGGGGAGAGAGAAAGGTGAGCTTATAGAAAGAGGGAGAACTCGGGGAGGGCAAGTAATGATGAGGGATTATCCATGGTCTTTACGACAAGCTCCAGCCTCCTTACAGCCACAATAAAATCCACCCCAAGCTTTTACCAAGGAGAACCTCCACTTTATTTGTTACAACTGAATCAGGGAGATGCTCTAGCTATACCGTTTTCATCTCAATTTCCCCCTATTATGAGTAAGGTGAGCATGTCCTTATTTGTGCCAAAACCATATCCCCTACCCTACGGGTTCTCAATATGGGGTCCGGGGAACCCCAGGTGGTCCTTGAGGGGGTTCCAGGGGGTCCCCAGCAAAATGATTGATAGTTAGGAACTAAATGGACCTTTACAGGTCTGTAATTACGAGAGTGTACAAATGGAACCAAAAGGACCCATATGGGCTTGTTTGGTTCCATTAGCACCATGTGTGTGGTAACGTTACTTTCAAAAGTAACTTGTTACGTTACAGGATTACTGCCATTAAAAAATATTCTGTGACGTTACAAGATTACCTTCTGAGAAAAGTAACTAGTTAGATTATGTTTGCTTTACCAATGATTAAAACCCCTCTTCGAGGAAGTTTGGTAAACATAAAATCAATAGTGCAGCTTACTTGAGTGACCACCAGTGTTGAGGAGCTGGGCTTCACCAAGGCTCATTTGCATTGACGTTCTCCTCCTTTCACCAATAAATGCAAAAATAATCCGACAAATTAATGTAATGAAAACAAGACCAGTAATACTGTCAGCCGTGTGTCACACCAAAAGTGATGACTTGTAGTATATAGAATGATTGAATAGAATGATTACGCAATCGCCACAGACTGCAAGGCATCGTTCACCAACTTTCGTGTAACATCCGTGCAAGTCTCTGTTGATGCGTCAGATGGATTTTCCTTTTCCTTTGTGGCAACAGACAGAACAGGGAAATAATAGGTCTTAAATGTAACCAAGTAACGCCGTTGTTTTGGAAAAGGTAACTAAGTAACCGAGTACTCTAATTGCCAAAGGTTAGGTTACTCTGTTACCCAAAAAAGTAATCTGATTACAGTAACGGCGTTACCCCCACTGATTAGCACTGAGGACTTTACTGTGTAAATAGTAAAAAGGTTGGGAATCACTGCCGCAGGGGAGTGATGTAAAGTGAAAATGACTAATCAGATCAGACTAATCGATCTAGTCAACTATAAAAACTCTATTAGAATTGATTCATGTCGATTTGTTGATACATAAACCTACGTGAGCAAGATGAAGTCGATTATTGGTTTGGATCACATTTTCGGTTAATTTCCCCATGCATGCAGCCCTGTACTCTCATCCTGTGGTTAATGGTCGATGATAACGTACTTACAGGATGTGTGGAAGAGCAGGTCTGATGGCGTTTTGTGTTGCACTTGCCCTTCACTTCCTGTCATCTCCACCGCCTTCACCCTCCTCTCCTGACAGCTGGAAGAATTGTCTCTCGCTGCGCGCAATCAATGCAGCGCACCTGCCTTTCCCCTGGAGTCCCACTTTTCTCTGTCGCCCTCCGTCTCTGTCTGCTCCTCTCTATCGTTCATTCTCTTTTACTCTTTCTCATGTGCACGTGCATGCGCGTGCGCACACATACACACACACACACACACACACACACACACACACACACACACACACACACACACCCACACCCACACCCACACACACACACACACACACACACACACACACACACACACACACACACACACACACACACACACTCAAACGCAAACGTGCAGGTTAAAGCTTACATTTCATGTCCTACTCGGATTTTGATTTTGGGGGGGTCCCCAGATGACTGTAAATTGACAATTTAAGACCTTTTTAATACCTCAAAGAAGAAAGAAAGAAAAGAAGAAAAAAAAACAGACCATTACTGTTACATAAAAAGTAATCAACAAACTATGCTGGTCAAACATTGGCCAAATTGTCAAATAATATAAGAAAGAGGCAAACATTTTGAAAATTGCCGATCTACTAGCTCTGCAGAGTTTGTAGATCTGCTATTTTCACAATATTTATCTGTGGAACCGAGTCAAACTAAATGTAATGCCTCAACTCCTACATTCCAAGTGCTTGTCAGGGTGGGGGGTCCCCAGTTCAAATATGATTATTTTGGGGGGTCACGGCCTGAAAAGGTTGAGAACCACTGATCTATTGCACTTTTGAGCTTCATCCATTCCAGCCAGTACCCAACAACATGTTCTCAATAGTAGGGAGACCACCTCCATCAACTGCAGATTTTATTGTATTAACATACTCTGCCCTACAGATTGGTTAAAATAATGGTTAAAGATGGAGTGCCATGATATTTTTCAACCCTAAAACCTGATCATAAGGTATTATTATTATGTAAGGATTTTTTTCAAAAAAAAAAGTGTACAGAAATTGTTAAAAAAAATGTTTTTATGTGGACACGCCTCCAGTTCATTAAGTATGCCTGGTTCTCACCTTAGCACCTCCTCCACCACCTTAGCACCACCCACCTGTCCTAGTCCCTTCTCCTCCTCATGCCCACACCTGTTGTGTTATGATAATGAGCGGGAGGGTATGTTTTTTGGGGGCTCTGTGATGTCACTATGCCCCTGTTTTTGGATTGGCACGTTTGACTCTCAAGGTTTCAGCCTCCAGGAAAAAACTCCAAATAGTCAGAGAAGACATGAAACACCATAAAACGCCTTAATGAAGTTCTATCAACCTCATAGACACATGAAAAACAGAAAAAGTGCAAAACCATGGCACCACCTCTTTAAAATAATGTTTAATTCATTAAAATAAGTTCCGGGTTGCAGCTTTAAAATCTCACTTTACATTTTGGTGTGTCAGCGGTCACAGTGTGGCTCTTGGTAAAAGAATATGACCTTCCGATTGTAGAATCTAGGTAGTAAATAAGGTCAATTCACTGTGTGCCTAAAATCTATAGGCTACCGTACTTAATAAGGCATGTGCATGAGTGCATGAGTGACTTTTAGTATTTGTGCCACTGCGAGACTCGAGTCTCCATTGCCCAATCTACAAAATTCTCAGTGTTAATGTAACTCTCTGAGTTACAGACCCATAAGGGTCCATTTGTTTCCTAACTATGATTCATAGTCTGGGGGTCCCCAGGGAATGCTTTCATCAGCACTCCATGTATGCAGGCATTGCCTGCCAATGAAGTCACTCAAAAGTGTTTGTGAAAGCAACAAAACTGTAAGCTGTGACTGCTGAACTTTTGAAGATAAAAAAAAGACGGCAATTGTTATGGGAGAATGCACACGGTTCTGACTCTATAGCTCCCCAGCATTCACCCTATACATGAATAAATAAACAACCCGTCATCTCTCTCTGTTGTCAGTCATTGGAGGCTGTCCCAGAAACGTACAGAAAGAGGATTCCATGGCACAAAAATAAAAAGATAAAAGTGTGACAGTGAAAAAAAGGAAATCGCTCTCGTTTTAGTTTTTGCTTCATAGAAATTCCACATGGATTATTGCAGAACGCCCCCCAAACACTCTTTTTAAGATATTCAAGACCCTGAACAGAGTGGTGGGCCATTGTCAGGGGCCTGGATATGGATTAGCCACTGGTCCCCTGTAGGCAGGCAGCCAGGTAGCATTCAGCACTTGCAGTCATCGATTTTTCCACCTCAGACGTGGCCTGCTGGCCACTAAGCCTGTTTATCTGCTCCACGGGCCCCACAGCAAAGACAATAAAGGAGCGAGTGGAGCGGAGAGGACAGGATACTGAGGGGAGGTGGAAAAATCGAAGCGCTTGGACACAGTGATGACTTAGTGCAGATTCAGCACTGCTGACTTTCTCATAAGTACGCCACACGGGCAAAGAGATGGTATGTGTAGGAGGAGGACACATATAGCCTTTTGTGTGTGTGCGCGCATGTGTGTGTATTGCCAACCTGTTGCCTTGTGCAGAGCACAAGCACACATATCTTGAGATAATGAACTGTATGTGCCTCGAGTCGCCAGTGCTCACTCTCGAGACCGCGGAAAATGTCAATACGTCGGCCATTCTGTGACTGGAGCTTTGAATTGCTGTATTTCTTTGGCCGTTTACCTTGTTTCATTGTTATTCACATGGAAATAGGCAATCAGCTGTGACCAATTTAACCCAGATTGCAGACGCAGGTACACTGTAAAATCCGAAGGGTTCTATAGCTCTGGGAGGGTACAAATTTAACCAAATGGACCGGTAAGGGTCTTTACCGTCCATTTGTATGCTCTAGGTACAAATGGATAAATTAACATTGTACAAATCCAATGCTTTCACTTTGAACAGTTAATTTAATTCTGCAAGTGTAACTATGTGTCCAATTATTGATTATACTAGAGTTTCGGGGGGCTACGCCCCCCTCAACCCCAGCCGCGCACGGGGCCCAGCGTGGGTGCGTGTGTATTGGGGTACCCAAATCGCCGGAGTGAAAGTGTCCAAAAAGGAAAAAAAAAAAAAAAAATTTGGAAAAAATGTTAATAGTGATTGTTACTTTGGTGGTCCGCGGACCCCCTGGTGGTCCGCCGACCCCTGTGAGTGTTGGGACCCCCGGGGACCCCCCTGGAACATGGTGGACCCCTTCGGCAGTTTTTTTTTTTTTCATGCACGGTTTGCTTGTTTCTGTCGCTTGTTTTTTAAAACCTGGCAGCAAACTTGCCAACCCGACTGACATGACTGACCTATCCTTGGTATTTGTACTTCCGGGTTGCATAATGATGACATCACTGTCGAGTCCTGTGGTGTCATGAACCTAGGCAGGTTTGTTGTTTACCAGATTACCCTGGGCAGCGTGCTGTGCTGTGGCGGTGGCTGTTTGTTTTTGTGTTTGGGATGAACATGGCACGTGAAGGACGGACATATTGTGATCGAGACATGAGTGAAGTGAAAGTAACGGCCTGGGTGGAACAAAGGAGGTACGTAAGAAGGGGGGGGGGGTTGAAGCAAAGGAGCTGTGTGTGTGCTGTTGTGGAGGACATGGGCAGAGTGCAATGGCGGCCGCTCGTGTTGTTTCGGCGAAACCCGTCGCCGTGCGGTGTCGGTGGTGTGCACGGTAAACGGTACGTAGCTGCCTCCCCTTCCGTTTTGTCCGACATTAGGTGAGTAGAATTAATTATGTTGCGCGGTGGAAAAGGTGTAGTGAGCAATGAGAGGTCCCCTACGCGACGCGTAAATTCAGCGCGGCCGCCGTGGCGAGTCAGTTGGCGACATGTGGTCTGGCGGTGCGTTGTTTATTCGATAACAGAGCTGTGGGGTGTCGCACCTAGGGTGCGGAAGTCGCTCGCCATTTATATAGTTAGATAGCTAAATGAACACTAAGGGGTTTTACTGTGTGGAAAGATGTGGAATAGAATATGGAGCTTTATTTTCCGTCAGGAGACAACAAAGGCATCTTTTTTCCAAGCAGCGTGGCCAGCAGACACACTGATAAAGGAGAAAGGTTAAGCTGATGCAGCGTGGGACATTGCATGTACGCTATGTGTTAGGAAAATAGACAGATACGGACACACAAAGAAGACAAAGAAGAGGGGTTAAGCTAGTGCATTAACGTGCGTGCGTGCGTGTGTGTGTGTGTGAGAGAGAAAAAGAGGGGGAGCTGGATTGTGCTGCATTACTGTATGTGAGAATAAGAGAGGGACACAGAGATGAGGAGAGGATTAAGGTGGAGAGAGAGAGAGAAAGATCATATGACAGGCAATAGAGAAGTGTCAAGCTGTTGCATTAACATGTGTGTGTGTGTGTGTGTGTGTGTGTGTGTGTGTGCGTGTGTGTGTGTGTGTGTGTGTGTGTGTGGGTGTGTCTGTGTGTGTGTGTGTGTGTGTTATAGAGAGGGTGGAGAGGTTAAGGTCTTGCAGCGTTGGACGGCACGTCGGCACATACACTTTATGTGTTCAAGTGAAAGACACAAAGGACAGAGGGGTCAAGCTGTTGCATTGTGGGAGAGTGCATGCGTGCGCGTGCGTCCAGGAGACGGCGGAGGAGAATAGACAGCGTAGGCAAGCAAATCAAATCAAATGTGATGGCTGGCCCCTCCATCCTACCTTTAAGAGGAATGGTTTTCATCCACCGTTCTGTTACTTTGGTTTGTGGTTTCTTTGTATGAGGGGACTAACCGTCCCAGGTTTATTGAGAGTCTGCCCTGTGTGTGTGTGTGTGTGTGTGTGTGTGTGTGTGTGTGTGTGTGTGTGTGTGTGTGTGTGTGTGTGTGTGTGTGTGTGTGTGTGTGTGTGTGTGTGTGTGTGTGTGTGTGTGTGTGTGTGTGTGTGTGTGTGTGTGTGTGTGTGTGTGTGTGTGTGTGCACGTGCTTGCATGTGTGTGAGGCTACAGTATGTGGTGTGATTGTTTCCATGTAGCGAGGCATCATTGGGCTGTCCTCTGTTCTAATAAAAATCTGAAGTCAAGCACAAGGTCAGGACGTGTGTGTGTGTGTGTGTGTGTGTGTGTGGGGGTGCGTGTGCGCTTATAAATATGTCCTCATCCTTTTGGCATGCATGCGCTCACATGTCCTTGTCCACTGGCACACCCATGCGCAAACGTTTTTCCTTCTCTCCCATCTCTCTCCCTCTGTCTCCGTCTCCATCTCCATCTTTCACTCGCTCACTCAGTCATTTTCTCCCTCCTTCACTCAAACACACACACAAACACACACACACACACACACACATACACGCGCGCACGCACGCACACACACACACACACACACACACAGATTATCAGCCCTGCGGGTGTCATTTCACCGTGACTTTCCCATCACTGACATCATTAGAGAACCTGTGGCCAGGGTCTTATCGTGTGTGTGTGTGTGTGTGTGTGTGTGTGTGTGTGTGTGTGTGTGTGTGTGTGTGTGTGTGTGTGTGTGTGTGTGTGTGTGTGTAAAAGGGATTAACTAGTCTTCCTCATCTGTCTACACTGCTCTGGGGAAGAATACAGAGTGACTTGGGCAGGTGCACAGGGGGGTACAGGGCCATCCCATTTCACCATATCTCTATCTCTCTCTCTCTCTCTCTCTCTCTCTCTCTCTCTTTACACACACACACACACACACACACACACACACACACACACACAGTGAGTTGAGTGATTGTGTGCTTGATCTATGTTTTTGCAATCTTGTGGGAAATGTCATCACATGTGCAGACAATTTTCCAGTCTTGCCTTGGAGCGAAGATTCCGTTTTGGGTCGAGGTTAGAATTTGTGTCCGCTTACCTCTAATTTACAAAGCATTACTTATAGTCTTCTTCTGTAGTCAATCCCTGTCTGCCTGTGATGCCTGACATCCTAATGATCTCACATGTATGTGCTGACCACATATATATCAACACAGGATATAGCCATACTCTACTGTATATTATAGAGAGTGGTTTTCTAACTTTTTGTGCCCAGGGCACAAGCTGTATACATAGCAGAACTCAGGGGCGGTTTAATGCACTACGGAAACCACGCAAATGCGTGGAGCCCCGATGCAGGGGGGGGGGGGGCTAGTTTCAACTAGGCTACCTGGCTACTTCTATTTTCAGCAGTAAGATTTCAAAATAAAACGTTGAATAATTACATTACGTAAGTATAGATTAAAAAAGAAAAAATCTTTTTTGAAAGGTGCACCGTTTTGAGAGGAAACAGAGGCCCCTTGACGACGTTCGTCAAGTGTGCGTTCTTCGGTGCGCAAAAACAAAACAGACATAATGGAATATGAACACAAGACTTTGGGGGAAAAGTTCATATTTACCATGCTCTCTGAAACCAAGACAATGTAGGCCTGTGGAACAAAGTGTCTTCAAATGCAGGAAAAAAGGGGAACAAATGGGAATATTAAACTTTATTCTTGCATTTGAAGACAGTGTTTGGAAGTTTTTCTTATTAGTATGTTGGGACCCTCATTTGGTCTTCTCCTACGCACCTGGCTGTCGCCTTTGTAGGTGTGCAAAATAGTAGCTTTTTATTTTACGGTATAGAATCTGCTTCTGTACTGGGAAATGATTGCGCACAAAGTACTGATATAGTAAATAATAATAATATAAAAAAGGTCGTAAGTCATCCTTGGCAGTGAATGAGTTAAGCGATGCATTTGCGCCTGTATTCATAGACCTTGTTGCTTATTTCTCTCTCGCATAACTGGCATAACTGGCAACACTAGTTTCACCGGTGATCAACGGTGGATTTATGATACAGTTCAAACGTAATTTAGATAGCATGTTATCAACTGGAAATGCTGAATTTAGGAGATGTTTGGACGTTGAAGGGACATCTATGGTGAGTACAGAATGTATCAATGTTCAAAATACGCCGTGCCGTATGTACTTGAGTAAAAGTACAAACGTATAAAATGTACTTAAAGTATGAAAAGTAAAAGTACTCATTATGCAGAATGTCCCATTTCAAGTTTTCAAATGTATACAAATATTTTGAAAATAGCAGATCTACAAGCTCTGTGGCTTGTAGATCTTCAGCCCTATATACTCTCTCTTTGTGCTCCCCACTTGGTCAAGACTGATGTCTAATTGAAGATGCCATATCTTTTATCTGGCCTGCCTTTGTAGTTTTTTTCAGACAGTGTTTCTTTAAATGATTTCAGAATCCTCTGGAGGACAGAGTTGTGGTGTGTGGATACGCTGCTGGTGTCTCTTCAGGTCACCTAAAACATTGAAACTCTTGCTACACTGTTTACAGTGGAAAGGTTTTTCTCTGGTGTGGATACACTGGTGTTCCTTCAGGCTACCTAACACATTGAAACTCTTGTTACAATGTGTACAGTGCAAAGGTCTTTCTCCAGTGTGGATACGCTGGTGTGTCTTCAGGTGACACCACTGACTGAAACTCTTACCACATTGTTTACAGAGGAAAGGTCTTTCTCCAGTGTGCGTACGCAGGTGTGTCTTCAGGCTACTTAACACATTGAAACTCCTGCCACATTGTTTACAGAGGAAAGGTTTCTCTCCGGTGTGGATACGCTGGTGTGTCTTCAGGTTACTTAACACATTGAAACTCCTGTCACAAAGTTTACAGTGGAATGGCTTTTCTCCTGTGTGGATATGCTGGTGTGTCTTCAGGTTACTTAACCCATTGAAACTCCTGTCACAAAGTTTGCAGTGGAATGGCTTTTCTCCTGTGTGGATACGCTGGTGTGTCCTCAGGTGATTTGACGCATTGAAACTCCTGTCACAAAGTTTACAGTGGAATGGCTTTTCTCCTGTGTGGATACGCTGGTGTGTCTTCAGGTTACTTAACACATTGAAACTCCTGTCACAAAGTTTACAGTGGAATGACTTTTCTTCTGTGTGGATACGCTGGTGTGTCTTCAAGTTACTTAACATATTGAAACTCCTGTCACAAAGTTTACAGTGGAAAGGTTTTTCCCCAGTGTGGATACGCTGGTGTCTCTCCAGGCTTGAAAGATAACTGAAACTCTTGTCACATTGTTTACAGATGTGTATTGTCTTTCCTTTGTCAGTTATCTGACGTCTCTGTACCTCGGATTGAGTTAAAGTCTTGGTAAATGGTTGATTGTTTGTAGATCTTGGTTCTTCTGTGTCTCCTTGCTGCTTGCTCATTTTCGGGAGCAATAGTTCATTGTCAAAGCTGCTGCTATCCATGGGATGTAATGGGCCAAGAATCTAACTAATGATGCGTGACCTTACAATACAGGAATGGTTACAGTGTGATTACCAGTAGAATATTAAGTCTATGGTTCTCTTCTGGATTTTTCCTCTTGAAGACAGTGAGGGCTTGTTTGGCGTCTGTCCTCATTCACGCTGTGTCGTCCACTTTTAAGCCAAGCTGATTTGATGCTTTTGTCGTCACTATGATGTCATTGTGTCGTCACTATAATATCAGTCCAAATATAGAGTTCCATGGCAGTCATCCTATTTGCCACCCGGCAAATGCACATATATGGAGTCAAATGCATATATGGAGATCAACATGCACTGATGTTAGACAAAACATAAATCAAATGCACATATATGGAGATTTGAGCTTCAACATGCACTGATGTCAGACACAACAAAAACCCAAGGGTCCTCTAAACTATATGAAACTATATGAATAGTTTTGATGTGAAATACCCACTGTTGTTTTGATATAGTTTTAAAATAGTTTATTGCTCACGCCCCCAGTGTGTAAAGATCTTTAATGTACAGTATAAATTTGAAACTCTGAGTGAAATTAGCATTTCGGATTTTAGAGTACGTAGGTATTGAGTAGGTGGTAAGGTTTCCATTGGAACATTTTCCCAGGGTGGGAGGTACAATTTACAGGGAAGGCCCTCTTTACGTAGCCTGAGTATTTGTTTCCTGAGTCCTCTCAGATGAGAAATGAACGTTAGCTTGGCTGTAAAATAAGCTGCAGTCCATTAGGACGACGAGAGTGCTTTTAAAATACCAATGGATAAAAAACATTGTGGTTTAGTCTACTTCAAAGCACAAAAGACAAAGGCCGCTCCTTGTCATCTTCTGAAGCGTGTGTACACGGAAACATCAGCTTGACTACCACAGACTCCTGTGGGACACATTCTACGCCGTTTACAATACTCCAGACATTAAAATTTTCACGCAACAGTACACTTTGTAGCGCCTGCCCCCCCCCCCCCTGATGAGCTTGTGTATCAAAAAATGGAGAGTCTCTCTAAGGCGTTGGTTCTCAAAGTGGGGTTCCTTGGGGTCCCCACCAAAATGGGTTAATATAGCATCACAATCATTTTTACCCTTTATACTTTGGCTATTCAAAAATAGCAAATATACAAGCTCAGGCGCGGCACCGCGCTATGAGCTTGTAGATCTGATCGGCACAATAAAGTTTGAGAACCACTGCTCTAAGGATACAGAAAATGAGAGAGAGAATGAGATGGGGGTGAGTATGTGGGTGAGTGTAAGAGGGAAAGATGAAGGGAAAGAAAAATAAAGAAGAGAGTGAAATGTAGATGTGCGTATGTATGTATGTATGTGTGCACATGGGTCTTTGGTATTCCCTCTGTGTGACTATGTGTGGTACTCAGCATTCATTATATGCACATCACCTGTGTGTGTGTGTGTGTGTGTGTGTGTGTGTGTGTGTGTGTGTGTGTGTGTGTGTGTGTGTGTGTGTGTGTGTGTGTGTGTGTGTGTGTGTGTGTGTGTGTGTGTGTGTGTGCGCGAGTTCGCACGGACACATGGGTCTTTGGTATTCCCTGTGAGTGACTGTGTGTGGTACTCAGCATTCATTACATGCATGACACCTGCGTGAGTGAGTGAGTGAATGAGTGTGAGTGTGCGCATGAGGTTGTGTGTGCCTTGGTGAGAGATGTCACCTCAAGTGTCTGCCAACCCCCCTGGGACATTACTGCACTTGAGTGATTCAAACTTGTTGCTTCTCTCTGTATTGTAATTTATCTTGTATTACAGCTTTGTCTATGGCAAGCGTCTCTATCTGGATGCATGATTGTTTTACTTCTTTTTTGCTTCTATTTAATACTTAAATCGCTCGCCATTTGGTAAAATAATCACATTTGTTTGCCCCACTGCCAAATGGCCAGAGGCATTAATTGTCCACGTTGTCTGACCCAGTGTGTTTCTGACTTCAGTACCCCCTTTACCTGACTTGATTGACTTGATTTAGCTTAGATAACTGCAAAAGAAAACCTTATCATATGATGCTATGAATATTCTTAACACACACACACCTTTTGAAGAATATTGCATTACAAATAAGAAATAGAGTGAAAATTAGTGCCCCCTGATCAGGTTTTTTTTAAGCTGTGGCCTTACAGCAAGTCCAGTTTTGATGTCAATATGAGCAAATAACTATTGATTTCTATTCAATAACAGGTGTGCTAGTAATTATTTTTGATGTAATTTGGTTTAACACCTTACATATCAGCACCTTACATATCAGCAGCTTGACATGTTTGTCAATGTTTTATCATTAAACATAAGAGTAAAATATATTTTTCCATTTTCCACTTAACACATTGGGTGCCAGCATTTTTTCATAACAACTTACCGTGGTTGCCAGCATTCTCCCCATTGACTGTGCTTTGCTGTTTAAAGCTCTAGACTCCATGACGAGCAAATCCACGTAAAATAAATCATCCATTCATGTAGCGCGATGACCCTGGCTACATCCTGGAACGATAACATTTCACTCGCGAGTTACAACGGGAGGATTGCGCATCGCGCATGACCGGTTTTCCCCACCGGAAACAGATTCGGTGATATAGGCGTTTTAAAGAAGGAAATAGACAGGAAGCAAATGGGGAGCCATGTTTTTGTTTCCGGTGATCTATTTGGCCTATCCTTCTCAGGATCACAATGGGTACTCACAGAGCTGCTCCAGCCCCTCCCGTGTGGAAAAAAACGAAAAAAACAAAAAGACACCAAAACCGAATACCCTTCGGTTTTGGCACTCCGCGTAACTATTTGCAAAACCGAAGGGTATTCGGTTTTGGCACCCCATGTGTTAATATCACGTACCCACTGTAGTACCACCGCGTAGTACCCCTAGGGGTACATGTACCCCCATTTGAGAAACACTGGTCTGTCTGACCCTAGTCTCGCTTGGCCAGACTGTTGCCTCCCACAATTTTCTAATTTCGGAGATTGTGGAATAGTTGTCTGGCCACGCAAGACTAGTCCGACCCAACATTGTGAACACGATATCTCAGGTTCCTGAGATATCACAATGCGAGTCGTTGTGAGATTGTAGATATAGGCTATTTTCGCCATGCGACACCGTCTTATGATTAAGTACAAATCAGGTATAAGTGGTTAAAAGCAGCCTGTTTTAAAAAATCACACCCTGTGTGAAGAGTGTGGTGCCTTTGATGAGCCCCGTATTGATGTTGTCATCAATGTTTGTTTATTGGACATACACACGGACATACACACGGACATACACACGGACACACAGACAAAGTCAGATATAGGAGTGGTTGGCACCACTCGAAAAACAGCAACTGGGGCTCACCTGGTAAGAGTCCATACCACATAAATTCCTTCCTGCTGTTGGCCAGGTTTAAATTTGACCTGAGGCTCTTTTCTGCATGTCACCCCCCCATCTCTCTCTCTCTCTCTCTCTCTCTCTCTCTCTCTCTCTCTCTCTCTCTCTCTCTCTCTCTGTCATTATAGAAATAAAGTAGAAATGCCAAAGAGTGTTCTTTGAGTACCTGCAGCTGCACTGCCTTTAGCTCCCATCCTCCTTATATCAGCAGTTCTCAAGCCCAGTCCTCTGAACCCAGAGGATCGCTGGTTTCCATTAAACCCCACATAGCCGGGGGCCATTTTAGTCCCCAATTGTCTCAGGTGAACACCTCTCTATTCTGCCTAATCAGGCGGAATAGAGGGAGAATAGGGAACGTATAGAACTACTGTATGTTCCCATGGCTGGGATTTACTGCTGTGTTGCATCTTTGCTAGTGAACACCAGTAATTCTAGACTTTTTTCATGTCAAGGACCCCCAGTTTGATATGCATTAGGCCACGGACCCCCATTTTATCTGCACACTGTAAAATCCCCAGTGTTCCCTCAGAGAGTGTACAAATGGAACCAAATGGACCCGTAAAAGGGTCCATTTGGTTCCATTTGTACGCTCTCCGTTTGGTTCCCTCCGTTTGGTTCCTAACTATCAATCATTTAGCTGGGGACCCCCTCTAACCTCCTCCAGGACCCCTGGGAGGGGCCCGGACCCCACAATGAGAATCACTGGCCTACACAGTAGAATCTGGTGTTAAAGTGAAGCACTTTACACTTTGACCACTTAAACCCCCTAGACTTCGTTGGTCCCACAGGGGTCTATGCTTGGTCCCCTCCTTTCCCCCTCAGTCTAGTTTTAATCCACTAAATCAGGGGTCTTCAACAGGGTGTCCGGGACCCCTAGGGGGTCCTCAGAGTTACTACAGGGGGTCCGCCAAATCTTTGTGTGATATGATTTTTTTTTTTACATTAACCACTTGAACCCTAGCATCCCTATTCTGAGAAGAACTTTAGCCAAAAATAGCAGATCTACAAGCTGCGAGGCGTTGTGAGCTTGTAGATCGGCTATTTTTGGCAAAGAGTTATAGGTCTATAGGGAAAAACGAGCAGCACAATTTTATACAATGCAGAGGGGGTCCCTGCTTCATCTCTCTCTCAGCTAGGGGGTCCTTGGCCTGAAAACGTTGAAGACCCCTGCACTAAATATCATAAGGTTTTAGTCAACTAGATCTACAGTTGATTTAGTCGACTTAAATCTATTTTGGCGTGCCTTGATAGCGTCGTAATGCCTGATTTTACACTTGGTTGCATGCTGAAAATAGCAGATCTACAAGCGCATAACCGCCTTGTGGGCTTGTAGATCTGCTATTTTCAGAGCGCAACACCCGAGCGCAGCCAAACATAAAATGACTTGTCTTAGTTCTACTGGATCTCTTCTCCACTAGTCCCTCACTAACATTTTAGTTTTTATTTGTTGACGAAATTGTCAATATATTCAGTCTTAGTTTTAGTCATCGTATTTTTTTTCGTATTTTTAGTTTTTATTACGTTTTCGTCTAACCTAGCCGTGAAAAAAAATGTAGTCGACAAACATATTTTGTCGTAGTTTTAATCGACGAAATGAACAATGCTCTATACTCTACCGTGGACTTTAGAACAAGCAGAAATGTTTTTCTTCTTCTTATTATTATTTATATTACAGGTCATATATTTAACCTTGCTATGAAGGATGATGATGTTGTAAAATGTGTGCTCTCTTTTAATCTTACTCAGCATTGCAATCTGCTTATTGATCTGTCTGTCATTGTGTCAGGAAATGCTAGTTTAATTCAATCAATA
>NC_139946.1:31987029-31989529 GCF_963454915.1 Gymnoscopelus microlampas
GGTGGGTCAACCCCGCCCACTAAAGAAGAATGGGTTCGGTCTGGTTTGGCTCGTTGATTAACACATATATTATGGGTCATAATGGGTGGGTCAGGGAAAAAAAAAAGTACACCATATATTTTGTCGTTCAACAAATAGATGCGATACGTTGTGAGCTTGTTGATATGTTTGATCATTTTTTTTAAATGGACTATTCTTTGCCTATAATGGCACACTCCAAACAGGCACGCCAGGATGAAAGTGGTGAATGTGTTGGAAACCAACATGAGATGAGCAAAATGAACACTCTGAATGATCATATCCTTGGAGAAGATGAGGATGCTTGGTGGTCAGGTCGTTATCATCAATCAAACCTTTGTTTTCCATCTGGCAGGCAGGCAGGTATCTTGTAACTTGACAGGGTAATCGGGGTAATCGGGTGGCTGTCCTCATATTCTTGTTTGAGCCCATAATTCATACAAAAGGCTGCCTCGTCTCTGGCTAAGGCTTCCACTGACCTCATTTTAAAGAATTCTCTGCCCCTTTGAGGTTAATTTTCAGTCAGGGGTTAATTGCATCCATTACAAACTTGGTGCTTTGTCAAGCAGACTCTCTCGCCTTAATGCAATTGTGTTCAGAGCTGCCATGTTTTAAATGATTTCTGTTCCTGTAAAATAGATAGCATGTGGAAGTCCCTACACAAATACAATCTGATGTTTAATCTAACCCTGCTCCTGGTGGCCGTTGATTTAACTCTGAGAGTTAAAATAAACGCCCTTCTCAATTATTTGATCAATCGGAAAAAGCATATAGAGAGAATAATCGCTAAGAAAAGAATCAATATATAGCTGCAGCCCTAGAGCCAAGCGTTGAGCAAGTGGACAGTGGTGCTGCTCCATGACCAACAACACTATCTAACTGTGGTTGTACTTATGAGTGTGTGTGTGTGTGTGTGTGTGTGTGTGTGTGTGTGTGTGTGTGTGTGTGTGTGTGTGTGTGTGTGTGTGTGTGTGTGTGTGTGTGTGTGTGTGTGTGTGTGTGTGTGTGTGTGTGTGTGTGTGAAGCAGGGCGTTGCTGAAAAAGAGCACTCATGCTCAGCGAATTCGCAGAGTGAAATATATCTACAAATGGATAAATTAATGGTGTACCCTGGTATGAAGGTACACAATTGCAGTAACTTCACATCGTTCTACTATGGGGGGGGGGGGGGGGGGGTATATAAAAAAAGGAGAAATGTGCTTGAAAGAGATCATTTGAGTGAGACGTGATTCCACTGCTTTTGTCGCTTTGGATGAGATGTATTCACATTTTAGTGTGGCTTCATTCTTCTCCTCAGCTGGTTTGATCTCTGCCATTCCCCTTTTCTCTTTCCCCTTACTCTAGGCAAATCACAACGTGACCCAATTTCTGACATTTATTCCGAAGACTTGCACCGTTTTTTCCTCCTCCGCTGCGGCCGTCTGTGGGAGTTAGATAAAGTCGCATCACGCTGTAGCCTCCTAGCAGGTTTTTTTTTTCTTCTTCTTTTCTCGCCTCCTCGACTTTAACTCATTCTGCAGCACTTTCTCCACTATATTTAGGGCTTATTGTACAGCCCGGGCCTCTGAAAAATGCAGAAGTCACACATTCACCACGATAGCGTATTTCATCATTCAGCACACTGGCGGGGAAGAAGGCAAATGTGAGGGGGTGGGGTGGAGGTGTGTGTGTGTGTGTGTGTGTGTGTGTGTGTGTGTGTGTGTGTGTGTGTGTGTGTGTGTGTGTGTGTGTGTGTGTGTGTGTGTGTGTGTGTGTGTGTGTGTGTGTGTGTGTGTGTGTGTGTGTGTGTGTGTGTGTGTGGCAGGGGGGTACTGAGAGGGAGAGAAAGACGCTCATATACAGTACCATACTGACAGTTAGGTGTGTGTGTGTGTGTGTGTGTGTGTGTGTGTGTGGTGGGGGGGGGGGAGTTGCCAAGAGGGAGAGAGACGTGCATATACCAACGATTCCCAACATGTAGGCCGGCCCTGGTTTGCCGTGAAGATGTATAGAAAAGAAGCAGTGGTGCAAGAAAGATTTTTTACTTGAGTAAAAGTAGCAATAGCGCAATGTACTTGACTAAGAGTATTAACATCAATATTTACGTAAAGTAGTCATTATTTAGCAGAATATCCATTTAAAACTAAAACTAAAAAGGAAGCTTAGATAGCCTATGTATGTTTTAATCATATTCCTCGGCAAAATCTTTCAAATAATTGTAGTAGAGTAAAAAGTACAATATTTGCCTCTTAGATGTGGTAAAGTTCCTACTTTACCACATCTTAAATATCCTTTACCACATTTTTTGTGGTATAAATGGTCAAAAAATGGAAATACTCAAGTAAATTAAAGAACCTCAAAATTGTACTGAAGTATTCAAGTACAATGTACTCAGTTACTTTCCCCCACTGAGTCAAAGTTGGTAAGAGAACAAAAGAAAGATTGGGTGGAAAGAATAGAGAGAGAGAGAGAGAGAGAGAGAGAGAGAGAGAGAGAGAGAGAG
>NC_139946.1:31994529-32004529 GCF_963454915.1 Gymnoscopelus microlampas
AACATGAGGAAAAGAAAAACTCCTTACATTGATTGAAATACACATGTATATTGGATTGGCTATTTTGATTTTAAATCATTTAAAGATACTTAATATTTAAAGATGAATTAAAGTGTTTACACTCCTCTATCTGTGACAATTAGGCCCCAGGCAGCTAACTAGTTAGCCTATGCCTACATGGCTTAGGCTACGTGGCATATAGTACATGCATATGATGCGCCCATGCATTCGCATAGTGACCCATAATAACCTCAGCAATGCAGGCACAAACCGATACTTGAAAAACCCCACAATTCTGCCACTCACTGTCTTTAATTTTCTCACATAAACACACACAGGCACACTTAAGTTCACACAAACTACACTCTTCCAGTTACCTCTTTCTCTTATCTATACCCACATTCTTGTACACACACATATACACATAAACACACAGCTGAAATGCACGCGTCAACTCTGTGCTCCCACGGTCGACTGTGACTAAATATTTAATGAAGCTGTCGAAGCAGCTTACGGTATTCAGGCGGGACGACGCTGATGGAATATTTATGCCCGGGTGTCGAAACGGGCGCTATAATGACAGCTGGCCCTTTGAAGTCATCTGTCGCGAGGCATCGCGCACAGAAACACGTGTGGCATTGAGAAGAAAGAGAAAGACG
Source organism: Gymnoscopelus microlampas (assembly GCF_963454915.1). Lineage (NCBI taxonomy): Eukaryota > Metazoa > Chordata > Actinopteri > Myctophiformes > Myctophidae > Gymnoscopelus > Gymnoscopelus microlampas. The sequence goes on from NC_139946.1 coordinate 31,995,189, forward strand.
AGTAAGACAGTGAAGGGCTTACGGGGCGACGGAGATGACAAATGTGAGAGGGCCAAAGAGAAAGAAGGAATGAAAGTAGGAGCGGGGAGCGGCACATTAACGCAGTGAAACAGACGAGAGAGAGAGACTGCATGCTAATTGATTGTCCTCCTGATGTGCTGTGCGCTGCGGTGGGATTTGTTGCCAATTCCCCCAGGTGATTTGGAAGTGCACACGGTGCTGAATCAGTGTACTGGCCTGTTGCAGCAGTGCAAAATGCAGGCGCAGGTGTGGAGCTGCACCTGGTGGGTCTGTTTGGCATCCTGTGCAGAACCAGTTTGATATTGAAATGTCTTTTTGAGCACACTGTAAAATCCTGAGGGTTCATTTAACTCTCAGAGTTGCAAATGCATGCATGAACGCTGAGGATTTTATGGTGTAACGTGTTTAGACTTTAAACTGAAATTCAAAGTCCGCTATATCGCTTTGAGGGCTCTGAGGATGGCGAATCGAATCGAATCAAAATGTTATTGGCAGATTGCTGTGAGCACATTCATGCTTTCTGTAGGACGAACCCTAACCATTTGAATGACCGCATCATGACCTCTCCTCTTGTGCCACCCTCAGGCCCAAACCTTTCATTCAAGATATCTCATAATAGGCCGATTGCAGGAATTGGAAGAACTTGAGTGACTTTGGTGACCCCTTTCCTCTAGCGCAGGGGTCATCGCCATGTGGACAATTTTGTAAAAATAATATTTTTTCCATGGACATACAAATGAGCAGAGAATAATTTGACCAGAAACACACAAAGAGTCTGCAGCCCTAAATGTACTGTATACTAGCACAGTGGTTCTAAAAGTGGGACGAGAGGGACCTTTGGGGTTCCTTGACTGTGGTCCAAATGGACAATTACAGGTGTGTAACTCTGAGAGTGTACAAATTGGTTCCATTTGTACACACTCAGAGTTATGGAGGTCCTTGAAAATAAGCATTTCGAGAACCACTGTGCTAGTGGACTCCTAATGTGCCATAGTGTCATACTGTAGCAAATCATATGTCATACATATTCTGAAGAACCTGGAGAGTGACATTCAGTAATTGGTTCATATGATAAAAATGAGAACATCATAATGTTATGCACAAAAAAAAATCTTACATTTGCCACGGACAAGGACAAGTCTCGCCACGCACACATACTGTATGTCCATGTACGGACATATTGATGACCCCTGCTCTAGCGCCACTCTTTGATCAAAATGTCTGGTTGGATGTAAGGGGCAGCATGGCCTCTAGGGAGTGCCGGCATGGCTTTTCATTATGGGATGAATGTTCATGATGCCATGGGCCATGGTCAGTAGGAAACCCAATCAAACCCCAGTTAATGCAAATCTTAAAACTGGTTGAGTCTTCAAATCTTCTAATCAGTCTGAAAATAAGTATTATTTCCCTTAGAGGTGGTGTAAGTGATATTTGCTTTGATAAAATGACTGTTAAACAGCTCAACATTCCAAATGCAATCATTGCCATGGGGTGTTCAGTAACAGAGGTTTTCACGCCTCTCCAGCTCTTTAGTAAACAGAAACTACATTTTCAGGTCGGGATACCAATTTTATCCAATCAGGAGAGAGAACGCATGCAGGATACAGGATAGACAAGTGATAAAATCAGTGGAACTCAAACACTATTAAATTGAAGCTGATAAATTATCTTTGTGGGGTTCTCTCTCTCCTGATTGAATAACATTGGGATCCTGGTCTGAAAATGCATGTTCTGTTTACTAAAGAGCTGGACAGGCTTGGAGACCCCTGTTACTGAACACTCTATAGTATAGAGTTCTAATAGTAATTATTGCTATTGTCTATAGCAATGATTACTATTAACTTTTGTTTGTTTCTTTTTTCTTTTTTTTTACAAAAAACACTTACACGATCACCTTTAATACTTGAGACTGTAGCCTACTCTTTTGGATAGTTTTGTACAAACAAACATGAAAGAGTATACATTGTGAGCCTCTCTAGACTTTGTGCAAATGTTCAAAGTGCATGAGTTGGTTGCTTGTGCCTCACACAGCATGGTTCACTACAACCAAACCAATTAGGTACTATGTCTGGAATCAGAGGGGATATCTTCTGAAGAAACAACTTGAGAGGGAGAGAGAGAGAGAATGAGGGATAGAGAGTTAAGAGAGGGGAAAAACATGCAACGAAAAAAAAGAAGAGTGTCTCCTAGGGATAGATACCATCTCTCCATTCCTCACACCCTCAGTCTTTTATTACATTGAGAAGAGGACAGATATATCATGGTCTCTCCCATCTCTCTTATCTGTTATTGAGATATGTGAGGGCTATAGAATGAGGAGGATGTGAAGTCCTGCTCCCTAGGTGTCGGCGGCATATCAACAAACAGAGAATGTGAGATGGGAATGCGGCGTGCTTTGTCTCGCTATCAGAAAACCGAGGTTAGATCTTTTGCTAAGATGTGCACTTCGTCGCGCGCCGGAAATAGACGATCTGCGAGGTCACAATGCGTCGCGATGCGACACATTGTGAGCTTGCAGATCTGCTATTTTCGGCGCGCCAGACCAGTGAGCAACGAAGTACGGGCCTAACCGCTGGATGAGAATCTGGCTTTGAATACCGCCAGATCACAATCTGATAAGTGACAGATAATGTCTCTCCCTCAATATCTCTCTCTCTCTCTCTCTCTCCCCTTCTCTCTCTCTCTCTCTCTCTGCTCATGCATATCACACCTTTGTAAGTGTGTAGCAGGTGTGAAGTTTGTGAAGTGTGTTCATGTGCCTGCTGTGTATGTACATAATGCGGCATTTCAAAGCTTGCATATATAATATATTTGTACTAGTGAGTGTGTTCGTTTGTGTGTTCGTTCGTGTGTGTGTGTGTGTGTGTGTGTGTGTGTGTGCATGTGTGTGCGTATGTGTGTGTGCGCGTGTGTGTGCGTGTGTGTGTGTGTGTGTGTGTGTGTGTGTGTGTGTGTGTGTGTGTGTGTGTGTGTGTGTGTGTGTGTGTGTGTGTGTGTGTGTGTGTGTGTGCAGGCATGAATATTGACCTCAGATTGTCTGTGTAACACACTGTCATACACATGTTGCACTCTGATCTGCAATGTGGGTTTGAAATTAATAAGAAGTGGATTATAAAACCTCCTTACATATAATTTTGTCAACCATAGAATTGGCTTTCTTACAGTATTCATTAAAAGTTCATTTTGAGCTCGCTGTATTTTTCTTCTTCTTTTAAGAGGATGTCTTATTATCAAATTGCGGATATCTCATTATAAAATGGAATTGTTCATTTTAAAACAAAGACCCATATTTAATTGAGGTAGGCTGCCAAGGCTCAGTTTTTTACAAAGACAACATTATTTATAGCTTCCTCCAATGAGATTCGAAGTCAGCTTTTTGAGCCCAGTAATGTCATAAATCAGAATTAATTGCATACAGGGGGGGTCATTGGGGGGGGCATCAATACACGGCCGCTGATTTCATTTATGTGCCGCCTAATGCGGTTTGGCCGCCTCCCAAGGTGCCGTACCTAATGCAAATGGACCAATAAAAAAACAGCATGCCTGAGGAGATTGAAGAAATATAACAAGCTTTTCTTTTGGCGATAATGCACTTCCCTGACACGTTCAACAGGGTGTGTGCCGCTTGGGTTATGATGGTGACGTCTTCATGGGGAAAATTTGTGTTTTCCACTTTATTTGCTCTCCATATTTTTTTCCCCCTCCATGACATTTATCCCTCCATTGTTCTCTCTCTCATTCTGTTGCCTTATAGCTTTATGCGCTGCTCTGCCGCTGTCTTTATGGACGACCTGTCCTGGCCCTGCATTGCATGCTACCCGCACGTGAGCGTGTGCACATTTGTGCGTTGGGGTTGAACCCTCTTAGCTGATTAGTCAAGTGATCCATCATTAGAGACTACTTCGACCAACGCTTTTTTTCATTACCGAAATTGTAATTTCTGATGCATTACAATACACACACTAATGATTAACAAGCTTACAATGCCATTTACTGCACAGAAATCAAAAATAGTCATTTTTCTTCATCAGTGTGAGGGTGGGCATCTACGGATTTGTCAATATAACGTTTTATTCCACAAAATCTTTTGATTATGAGTGTAGTGTAGTGGGAACTGTTGCGTTATTTATGAGAAAACTATCCCAGAGAGAGAGGGAGAGAGAGAGAGAGAGAGAGAGATGCAGAAACACACCAGAGCAGTATCAGCATGCAGGACAAAGGACCCCTGCAGAAGGTGGGCATAGTGATAGAATGAGCCAGAGAGTAGAGAGAGAGATACTGAGAAAGAGAGGAGAGCGAGAGGAAGAAGATTAAGGCAAACTAGCACAAAAAGGAGGGAGAATGAATAAGGCAGAGATAAAAAAAAAACAAAAAAAAAACATTGCAATAGGGGGAGGTAGAGCGTATCTATTTTACCCAAGCGACACCATTGTACAGTAAAGTATAAATGAGGCTATGGAGTGAGAAGAGAAAGGGAGAGGTAACAACGGACAACAAGAGGCATAGAGAAATATATGAGGGTAGCCCTTAGAATGCACACCTGCACTATATTAGCCCCTTACTCCTCCCATGGGTTGCCAGTGATATATCTGCTGTGTCTCTAACAAATGACTACTTATCTACATCCCAGCTTTATATCCTACAGAACTGGAGGGGATAGAATGGACATGCACCTCCTGATGTCTTTTGGTCATATCCTTCAGTACGTCGACATTGTTTATCCGTTGCAACCGTAGAATTTGAGTCTTTAGTGCGGCTGTTGTTTGTAGTTGTGATGAGGAAATACTGCTCATCACAACTCCCTCTGAAATCTGATGATACCTTTGACACGGTCACAAAGTATGACATACAGTATGTTAATCATGCTCTCGCCATCTGTGCGCCCACATTACGGAACACCCTGCCCGAGGAACTTCAGGGAATTTAGCGTCTTCATTTAACATCTCGTCTTAAGACTTGCTTTTGTGATTTTTGAATTGAATGGTTAACCTTGGATCTTTGTATCACACTACGTTTAATCATTTGTTTTCAAATTGCCTCTGTTATGGTTGCGTTTTCTATCATTGCCCTGATGTAAAGCACTTTGTAAATGCTGTGTACTGGCTGAATTGGAATGTTCCCCGGAGGGTGAACCCTACTGATATTAGTGACCCCATGATCCTTCCTCTAGCACCACCCTTAGGCCCAATGTCTACTTTCACATAAGATACCTCAAAATCTAATGGGCAGATTGCCATGACATTTTCTGAGTGCATACATATCTCCCCTGAGGATGAACTGTAACCATTTGCGTGACCACCATGATCTTTCCTTGACATTTGCCACCAGGCCAAATGTCAACTTCTCACACAAGACGTTTCATAAGTTAAAAGGAATGCATTATATTTTAGTTGTTTATTTTGCTTTTTTTTTAGCCCATTTTGGTTGGGTTGGGGCATGAGGACTAGCATGGCCTCTAGGGGCTGGTAGCAGGGCTTTCAGTTAATATTATACATTATAATGTTCATTATAATGTTCAGTCACAACAGGGGCCCCTCCATTGCAGCCATCTTAGGGATATCAAACCAATTGTTTTTTGTGAATACAATCCAAGAACGCTGTTTGGAAGAAGGGAATATTATCTTTTCTATTCCTTGTAATTCTTTGCCAAAGCCTGCAGGGGGTATATATTTCCTCCTGCTCCGGCTGTCTGTATGATGGCACTGGGCGAGCAGAGGCCATACATCTTTTATGTTCCACATAGTACTGTTGGAAACCTAGTACACAAGGGCTTGGGAGCACATATGTGAGCACATGGCCTTACCTCATGTCCAATATGAGCCTGTGCCCTTCTTACAGTGAAAGCTGGAGATAGATGGAGGGAAAGAGAGAGAGTGGGGGTAGAAAACCGCAGGGGGGGGGTGTAAAAAAGGAAGAGTAATGTGAGTAAAGTCATTGAGGACCAAGGGGAGGGAGGGAGAGAGAGAGAGAGAGAGAGAGAGAGAGAGAGAGAGAGAGAGAGAGAGAGAGAGAGAGAGAGAGAGAGAGAGAGAGAGAGAGAGAGAGAGAGAGAGAGAGAGAGAGAGAGAGAGAGAGAGAGAGAGAGAGAGAGAGAGAGAGAGAGAGAATGAGATATGTTCGCAGGACACAAAGCGATAGAGTTTTCATGCCATTCCTATCTATTTCATATCTTGACATTGAAGTATAAAGACTATCTCTATGAGTGTTTTATGTCCAGTGGGTGGGTAGACTCCTAAAATGTTGAACGCTTTGGGTGTCTGGGTGGCAGCTTGACATTTCTGCTAATTAATGTAGCATTGAGGGCACTGGCACAAATATATAGCAGTTCTGTGAAGGAAGAGGGCTGAGAAAGAGAGATGGGGGGGTTGAGAGAGAGAGAGAGAGAGAGAGAGAGAGAGAGAGAGAGAGAGAGAGAGAGAGCGAGAGAGAGAGAGAGAGAGAGAGAGAGAGAGAGAGAGAGAGAGAGAGAGAGAGAGAGAGAGAGAGAGAGAGAGAGAGAGAGAGAGAGAGAGAGAGAGATGTACTGTAGACACCCATTGACTGACAGGTTGAGGGAGAGGCAAGTGGGAACGGAAGAGGCAGAGAAAGGCAAAGCACTCTATTAGTCATGCTCATTCCTTTTCAATTCATATTTAATTATATACTTTACCAATATTTACATAATATATACACTAGCAGCCAAGCATCACTAAAGTGAGCTGAAAGCAAAGTGATTGGGAGTGCGGGCAAGCCACATACGGCTCCTCTCCTTTTTTTCCCCCCTTCATGTCTCTGTCTATTTCTCTCACTCTCTCTCAACCTCTCTCACTTTGTACTTCTCTCCCTTTCCTCTTGAGACTTGACTTTGTCACGTTCTGCAACAAACTGTGTGGAGGAACAGTTCTTTAGCCTTTGGAGTACAGAGACAGATAGTGAAAGAGAGAAAGAGAGTTACACTTTTCATAACACACCATACAGGGTCCTCCTATACACCCGAGAGTGAGTGCACTTTAAATCTGCACTTTTAAGATTATATCCGAAGGCACTTGCAACAGTTGCATTATCCATACAGTTTTAATTAGCTTTCTTAACGGATTCACCTGTCAGAGTATCACCGCGGGGTAAATTCCTACTCCGTGGCATCCTAACGGCCTCACCGCTAATTCACCGTTATTTGTAGTGAAGTGCAATATCACAGTGATGTCGTGAAATATGGATGGTGTGTACATACCAAATGTGTTTTCCTTACACTAATTACATGGTGTGGGCCTAAGCTCCTGAACACTTTTCAAGTTGCCTGCAGCTCTTCGCAGTTACTTCACGCAGTGATAAGAACATCAACATGGTTGCTTTTCTCGTCGCTCGTCTTCCCGTTATCGTGCCATGCCACATGTACAGGCTGTTTACTCTTGAATGTACTATGGGCTGTGCTGCATAAATATTCCACACAATGCTGTAAAATATTCTAGACTTTAATGTATTCTTCTGTTGTTTATCCTCCCCTGAAAGAAAGGATATTAAGGTCAACCATTCTGACAGGTCCTCACGGTGGCAGAAGTAGCGAGTCCTGGCGTGTGTGTGTGTGTGTGTGTGTGTGTGTGTGTGTGTGTGTGTGTGTGTGTGTGTGTGCCCATGACTTGTCTGACTGCTTAGAGGACACTACTTCAGAGGGTAGCAAAGACAGCCAGGTAAATCGCCAGTGACAGTTGGTGTGTGTGTGTGTGTGTGTGTGTGTGTGTGTGTGTGTGTGTGTGCGTGTGCGTGTGCGTGTGCGTGTGCGTGCGTGCGTGCGTGCGTGCGTGCGTGCATTTGGACTGAGCCATCTGTGTCTGTCACGGTCATCCGACTGAAACATATCTTCTTTCCTCCGTTGGTCCGGTTGGCTGGCTAACTGGCTGGCTAGTTGGCAGGCTGATTGGCTTGGTCATGATTGGCTGGTGAGCTGGCTCTCCTCCTGCCAAGCTGGTGAGCTGCTTAGTTGATTGGCTGACTGGCCTGTCGGCAGGCTGATTGATTCCTTGATTGGCTGACACGCTGTTTAGCTGGTGCACTGTCAGACAGACTGACTGACTGACTGACTGACTGACTGACTGACTGACTGATCAACCAATTTGCTGGATGACTTGCCGTGGGGTGATGTTCTAGATATTTTCAAGAACTTCCCATGCAGACATGGGAAACTCTGTATTTCATTGTATGTCCGTATTTCCATTTGGACATCTCTCCTTTCAATGTGATTTCAGTTTCAATGAGCAGAGAGCTTTTGTTTCATCCATGTCTCCTGACATGCTGCTTAAGCTTGCATGTTTTCACTTCATGCACAAAGAGGATATTAGTTTTGTTGCTATGGTAGAAAAGCATTCTCTCCGCTACTTAGGACTGCGCCTCACATCGGGCGCAACCTAGTTCTTGAAACGTGATGGCCCTAGAAACTCTGATTGGTTTTATTAATGTAGTGACCAAAACACAGCCATGAATAATTCAGTGGCAACAGATAGCGCCCGGCACTACAAGCCTTTTTAGTGTCCTGACATGGCATGCACCATGGCGCAAAGTTACACCGTCAAAATAGGGCCCTGTTTGAAACTGTTATTTTTACCGTTATTATGGTTTTATGATTAGGCAATGTGTTTAAAATGTAATTTTAGCATAAATGATTTTAATTTGCTCATATGTTTTACTCTAATGCCTGATACAGTATATTTGGTTGCACATCAACCATTTGAGCTAATTGTGAGCTTGTAGATATGTTATAAGTTGTGTGCGATACCGGCACGCAACTTAGTTTAAATCTGGCTTAAAGTAGACTCCATTACTGGAAAATGTTTTCAAAGGTCAGTGGATACAAGGGCTACTGTGGTAAAGTGTCAAATGTTTAAACATCCATAATTTGAAAAAACGAATGGATTATACATTTGAATTACTCATAAATTACATCTGGCATGAAAATGAACTAACAAGACTTTCCCTTACAGAACTATATGTACTGTAAACTGCTCTTGCAGTAATGCAATAAATACATGTACTAAAATACAATTATAAGCATTGTACAACCAAAGTACACCAGAGAGTTTGTAATGGATTCCCAATATGTTCTTTCCTCCTCCACTTCTTCTTATAGAGATTGCAGTCATTGGGTAAGTAACATTTGAATGTCAATCCATGCAAATGCATGGTTTGACATTTACATCATTTAGGTCACAGGACCTCGCAGCTCCAGTCTCTCAGCCTCTGTAAATAATCCCAAACTGTCATTGACACTGAAAATGTGTCAGCGCCTGTAGTGTAGCAGCACGCACAAATCTAATAAGGGCAAGAACGCCAAGTATGTAAATTGGATC